>NW_026867604.1:655480-667980 GCF_020745735.1 Hemiscyllium ocellatum
TTAGGGTTAGGGTTAGGGTTAGGGTTAGGGTTAGGGTTAGGGTTAGGGTTAGGGTTAGGGTTAGGGTTAGGGTTAGGGTTAGGGTTAGGGTTAGGGTTAGGGTTAGGGTTAGGGTTAGGGTTAGGGTTAGGGTTAGGGTTAGGGTTAGGGTTAGGGTTAGGGTTAGGGTTAGGGTTAGGGTTAGGGTTAGGGTTAGGGTTAGGGTTAGGGTTAGGGTTAGGGTTAGGGTTAGGGTTAGGGTTAGGGTTAGGGTTAGGGTTAGGGTTAGGGTTAGGGTTAGGGTTAGGGTTAGGGTTAGGGTTAGGGTTAGGGTTAGGGTTAGGGTTAGGGTTAGGGTTAGGGTTAGGGTTAGGGTTAGGGTTAGGGTTAGGGTTAGGGTTAGGGTTAGGGTTAGGGTTAGGGTTAGGGTTAGGGTTAGGGTTAGGGTTAGGGTTAGGGTTAGGGTTAGGGTTAGGGTTAGGGTTAGGGTTAGGGTTAGGGTTAGGGTTAGGGTTAGGGTTAGGGTTAGGGTTAGGGTTAGGGTTAGGGTTAGGGTTAGGGTTAGGGTTAGGGTTAGGGTTAGGGTTAGGGTTAGGGTTAGGGTTAGGGTTAGGGTTAGGGTTAGGGTTAGGGTTAGGGTTAGGGTTAGGGTTAGGGTTAGGGTTAGGGTTAGGGTTAGGGTTAGGGTTAGGGTTAGGGTTAGGGTTAGGGTTAGGGTTAGGGTTAGGGTTAGGGTTAGGGTTAGGGTTAGGGTTAGGGTTAGGGTTAGGGTTAGGGTTAGGGTTAGGGTTAGGGTTAGGGTTAGGGTTAGGGTTAGGGTTAGGGTTAGGGTTAGGGTTAGGGTTAGGGTTAGGGTTAGGGTTAGGGTTAGGGTTAGGGTTAGGGTTAGGGTTAGGGTTAGGGTTAGGGTTAGGGTTAGGGTTAGGGTTAGGGTTAGGGTTAGGGTTAGGGTTAGGGTTAGGGTTAGGGTTAGGGTTAGGGTTAGGGTTAGGGTTAGGGTTAGGGTTAGGGTTAGGGTTAGGGTTAGGGTTAGGGTTAGGGTTAGGGTTAGGGTTAGGGTTAGGGTTAGGGTTAGGGTTAGGGTTAGGGTTAGGGTTAGGGTTAGGGTTAGGGTTAGGGTTAGGGTTAGGGTTAGGGTTAGGGTTAGGGTTAGGGTTAGGGTTAGGGTTAGGGTTAGGGTTAGGGTTAGGGTTAGGGTTAGGGTTAGGGTTAGGGTTAGGGTTAGGGTTAGGGTTAGGGTTAGGGTTAGGGTTAGGGTTAGGGTTAGGGTTAGGGTTAGGGTTAGGGTTAGGGTTAGGGTTAGGGTTAGGGTTAGGGTTAGGGTTAGGGTTAGGGTTAGGGTTAGGGTTAGGGTTAGGGTTAGGGTTAGGGTTAGGGTTAGGGTTAGGGTTAGGGTTAGGGTTAGGGTTAGGGTTAGGGTTAGGGTTAGGGTTAGGGTTAGGGTTAGGGTTAGGGTTAGGGTTAGGGTTAGGGTTAGGGTTAGGGTTAGGGTTAGGGTTAGGGTTAGGGTTAGGGTTAGGGTTAGGGTTAGGGTTAGGGTTAGGGTTAGGGTTAGGGTTAGGGTTAGGGTTAGGGTTAGGGTTAGGGTTAGGGTTAGGGTTAGGGTTAGGGTTAGGGTTAGGGTTAGGGTTAGGGTTAGGGTTAGGGTTAGGGTTAGGGTTAGGGTTAGGGTTAGGGTTAGGGTTAGGGTTAGGGTTAGGGTTAGGGTTAGGGTTAGGGTTAGGGTTAGGGTTAGGGTTAGGGTTAGGGTTAGGGTTAGGGTTAGGGTTAGGGTTAGGGTTAGGGTTAGGGTTAGGGTTAGGGTTAGGGTTAGGGTTAGGGTTAGGGTTAGGGTTAGGGTTAGGGTTAGGGTTAGGGTTAGGGTTAGGGTTAGGGTTAGGGTTAGGGTTAGGGTTAGGGTTAGGGTTAGGGTTAGGGTTAGGGTTAGGGTTAGGGTTAGGGTTAGGGTTAGGGTTAGGGTTAGGGTTAGGGTTAGGGTTAGGGTTAGGGTTAGGGTTAGGGTTAGGGTTAGGGTTAGGGTTAGGGTTAGGGTTAGGGTTAGGGTTAGGGTTAGGGTTAGGGTTAGGGTTAGGGTTAGGGTTAGGGTTAGGGTTAGGGTTAGGGTTAGGGTTAGGGTTAGGGTTAGGGTTAGGGTTAGGGTTAGGGTTAGGGTTAGGGTTAGGGTTAGGGTTAGGGTTAGGGTTAGGGTTAGGGTTAGGGTTAGGGTTAGGGTTAGGGTTAGGGTTAGGGTTAGGGTTAGGGTTAGGGTTAGGGTTAGGGTTAGGGTTAGGGTTAGGGTTAGGGTTAGGGTTAGGGTTAGGGTTAGGGTTAGGGTTAGGGTTAGGGTTAGGGTTAGGGTTAGGGTTAGGGTTAGGGTTAGGGTTAGGGTTAGGGTTAGGGTTAGGGTTAGGGTTAGGGTTAGGGTTAGGGTTAGGGTTAGGGTTAGGGTTAGGGTTAGGGTTAGGGTTAGGGTTAGGGTTAGGGTTAGGGTTAGGGTTAGGGTTAGGGTTAGGGTTAGGGTTAGGGTTAGGGTTAGGGTTAGGGTTAGGGTTAGGGTTAGGGTTAGGGTTAGGGTTAGGGTTAGGGTTAGGGTTAGGGTTAGGGTTAGGGTTAGGGTTAGGGTTAGGGTTAGGGTTAGGGTTAGGGTTAGGGTTAGGGTTAGGGTTAGGGTTAGGGTTAGGGTTAGGGTTAGGGTTAGGGTTAGGGTTAGGGTTAGGGTTAGGGTTAGGGTTAGGGTTAGGGTTAGGGTTAGGGTTAGGGTTAGGGTTAGGGTTAGGGTTAGGGTTAGGGTTAGGGTTAGGGTTAGGGTTAGGGTTAGGGTTAGGGTTAGGGTTAGGGTTAGGGTTAGGGTTAGGGTTAGGGTTAGGGTTAGGGTTAGGGTTAGGGTTAGGGTTAGGGTTAGGGTTAGGGTTAGGGTTAGGGTTAGGGTTAGGGTTAGGGTTAGGGTTAGGGTTAGGGTTAGGGTTAGGGTTAGGGTTAGGGTTAGGGTTAGGGTTAGGGTTAGGGTTAGGGTTAGGGTTAGGGTTAGGGTTAGGGTTAGGGTTAGGGTTAGGGTTAGGGTTAGGGTTAGGGTTAGGGTTAGGGTTAGGGTTAGGGTTAGGGTTAGGGTTAGGGTTAGGGTTAGGGTTAGGGTTAGGGTTAGGGTTAGGGTTAGGGTTAGGGTTAGGGTTAGGGTTAGGGTTAGGGTTAGGGTTAGGGTTAGGGTTAGGGTTAGGGTTAGGGTTAGGGTTAGGGTTAGGGTTAGGGTTAGGGTTAGGGTTAGGGTTAGGGTTAGGGTTAGGGTTAGGGTTAGGGTTAGGGTTAGGGTTAGGGTTAGGGTTAGGGTTAGGGTTAGGGTTAGGGTTAGGGTTAGGGTTAGGGTTAGGGTTAGGGTTAGGGTTAGGGTTAGGGTTAGGGTTAGGGTTAGGGTTAGGGTTAGGGTTAGGGTTAGGGTTAGGGTTAGGGTTAGGGTTAGGGTTAGGGTTAGGGTTAGGGTTAGGGTTAGGGTTAGGGTTAGGGTTAGGGTTAGGGTTAGGGTTAGGGTTAGGGTTAGGGTTAGGGTTAGGGTTAGGGTTAGGGTTAGGGTTAGGGTTAGGGTTAGGGTTAGGGTTAGGGTTAGGGTTAGGGTTAGGGTTAGGGTTAGGGTTAGGGTTAGGGTTAGGGTTAGGGTTAGGGTTAGGGTTAGGGTTAGGGTTAGGGTTAGGGTTAGGGTTAGGGTTAGGGTTAGGGTTAGGGTTAGGGTTAGGGTTAGGGTTAGGGTTAGGGTTAGGGTTAGGGTTAGGGTTAGGGTTAGGGTTAGGGTTAGGGTTAGGGTTAGGGTTAGGGTTAGGGTTAGGGTTAGGGTTAGGGTTAGGGTTAGGGTTAGGGTTAGGGTTAGGGTTAGGGTTAGGGTTAGGGTTAGGGTTAGGGTTAGGGTTAGGGTTAGGGTTAGGGTTAGGGTTAGGGTTAGGGTTAGGGTTAGGGTTAGGGTTAGGGTTAGGGTTAGGGTTAGGGTTAGGGTTAGGGTTAGGGTTAGGGTTAGGGTTAGGGTTAGGGTTAGGGTTAGGGTTAGGGTTAGGGTTAGGGTTAGGGTTAGGGTTAGGGTTAGGGTTAGGGTTAGGGTTAGGGTTAGGGTTAGGGTTAGGGTTAGGGTTAGGGTTAGGGTTAGGGTTAGGGTTAGGGTTAGGGTTAGGGTTAGGGTTAGGGTTACGGTTAGGGTTAGGGTTAGGGTTAGGGTTAGGGTTAGGGTTAGGGTTAGGGTTAGGGTTAGGGTTAGGGTTAGGGTTAGGGTTAGGGTTAGGGTTAGGGTTAGGGTTAGGGTTAGGGTTAGGGTTAGGGTTAGGGTTAGGGTTAGGGTTAGGGTTAGGGTTAGGGTTAGGGTTAGGGTTAGGGTTAGGGTTAGGGTTAGGGTTAGGGTTAGGGTTAGGGTTAGGGTTAGGGTTAGGGTTAGGGTTAGGGTTAGGGTTAGGGTTAGGGTTAGGGTTAGGGTTAGGGTTAGGGTTAGGGTTAGGGTTAGGGTTAGGGTTAGGGTTAGGGTTAGGGTTAGGGTTAGGGTTAGGGTTAGGGTTAGGGTTAGGGTTAGGGTTAGGGTTAGGGTTAGGGTTAGGGTTAGGGTTAGGGGTTAGGGTTAGGGTTAGGGTTAGGGTTAGGGTTAGGGTTAGGGTTAGGGTTAGGGTTAGGGTTAGGGTTAGGGTTAGGGTTAGGGTTTTAGGGTTAGGGTTAGGGTTAGGGTTAGGGTTAGGGTTAGGGTTAGGGTTAGGGTTAGGGTTAGGGTTAGGGTTAGGGTTAGGGTTAGGGTTAGGGTTAGGGTTAGGGTTAGGGTTAGGGTTAGGGTTAGGGTTAGGGTTAGGGTTAGGGTTAGGGTTAGGGTTAGGGTTAGGGTTAGGGTTAGGGTTAGGGTTAGGGTTAGGGTTAGGGTTAGGGTTAGGGTTAGGGTTAGGGTTAGGGTTAGGGTTAGGGTTAGGGTTAGGGTTAGGGTTAGGGTTAGGGTTAGGGTTAGGGTTAGGGTTAGGGTTAGGGTTAGGGTTAGGGTTAGGGTTAGGGTTAGGGTTAGGGTTAGGGTTAGGGTTAGGGTTAGGGTTAGGGTTAGGGTTAGGGTTAGGGTTAGGGTTAGGGTTAGGGTTAGGGTTAGGGTTAGGGTTAGGGTTAGGGTTAGGGTTAGGGTTAGGGTTAGGGTTAGGGTTAGGGTTAGGGTTAGGGTTAGGGTTAGGGTTAGGGTTAGGGTTAGGGTTAGGGTTAGGGTTAGGGTTAGGGTTAGGGTTAGGGTTAGGGTTAGGGTTAGGGTTAGGGTTAGGGTTAGGGTTAGGGTTAGGGTTAGGGTTAGGGTTAGGGTTAGGGTTAGGGTTAGGGTTAGGGTTAGGGTTAGGGTTAGGGTTAGGGTTAGGGTTAGGGTTAGGGTTAGGGTTAGGGTTAGGGTTAGGGTTAGGGTTAGGGTTAGGGTTAGGGTTAGGGTTAGGGTTAGGGTTAGGGTTAGGGTTAGGGTTAGGGTTAGGGTTAGGGTTAGGGTTAGGGTTAGGGTTAGGGTTAGGGTTAGGGTTAGGGTTAGGGTTAGGGTTAGGGTTAGGGTTAGGGTTAGGGTTAGGGTTAGGGTTAGGGTTAGGGTTAGGGTTAGGGTTAGGGTTAGGGTTAGGGTTAGGGTTAGGGTTAGGGTTAGGGTTAGGGTTAGGGTTAGGGTTAGGGTTAGGGTTAGGGTTAGGGTTAGGGTTAGGGTTAGGGTTAGGGTTAGGGTTAGGGTTAGGGTTAGGGTTAGGGTTAGGGTTAGGGTTAGGGTTAGGGTTAGGGTTAGGGTTAGGGTTAGGGTTAGGGTTAGGGTTAGGGTTAGGGTTAGGGTTAGGGTTAGGGTTAGGGTTAGGGTTAGGGTTAGGGTTAGGGTTAGGGTTAGGGTTAGGGTTAGGGTTAGGGTTAGGGTTAGGGTTAGGGTTAGGGTTAGGGTTAGGGTTAGGGTTAGGGTTAGGGTTAGGGTTAGGGTTAGGGTTAGGGTTAGGGTTAGGGTTAGGGTTAGGGTTAGGGTTAGGGTTAGGGTTAGGGTTAGGGTTAGGGTTAGGGTTAGGGTTAGGGTTAGGGTTAGGGTTAGGGTTAGGGTTAGGGTTAGGGTTAGGGTTAGGGTTAGGGTTAGGGTTAGGGTTAGGGTTAGGGTTAGGGTTAGGGTTAGGGTTAGGGTTAGGGTTAGGGTTAGGGTTAGGGTTAGGGTTAGGGTTAGGGTTAGGGTTAGGGTTAGGGTTAGGGTTAGGGTTAGGGTTAGGGTTAGGGTTAGGGTTAGGGTTAGGGTTAGGGTTAGGGTTAGGGTTAGGGTTAGGGTTAGGGTTAGGGTTAGGGTTAGGGTTAGGGTTAGGGTTAGGGTTAGGGTTAGGGTTAGGGTTAGGGTTAGGGTTAGGGTTAGGGTTAGGGTTAGGGTTAGGGTTAGGGTTAGGGTTAGGGTTAGGGTTAGGGTTAGGGTTAGGGTTAGGGTTAGGGTTAGGGTTAGGGTTAGGGTTAGGGTTAGGGTTAGGGTTAGGGTTAGGGTTAGGGTTAGGGTTAGGGTTAGGGTTAGGGTTAGGGTTAGGGTTAGGGTTAGGGTTAGGGTTAGGGTTAGGGTTAGGGTTAGGGTTAGGGTTAGGGTTAGGGTTAGGGTTAGGGTTAGGGTTAGGGTTAGGGTTAGGGTTAGGGTTAGGGTTAGGGTTAGGGTTAGGGTTAGGGTTAGGGTTAGGGTTAGGGTTAGGGTTAGGGTTAGGGTTAGGGTTAGGGTTAGGGTTAGGGTTAGGGTTAGGGTTAGGGTTAGGGTTAGGGTTAGGGTTAGGGTTAGGGTTAGGGTTAGGGTTAGGGTTAGGGTTAGGGTTAGGGTTAGGGTTAGGGTTAGGGTTAGGGTTAGGGTTAGGGTTAGGGTTAGGGTTAGGGTTAGGGTTAGGGTTAGGGTTAGGGTTAGGGTTAGGGTTAGGGTTAGGGTTAGGGTTAGGGTTAGGGTTAGGGTTAGGGTTAGGGTTAGGGTTAGGGTTAGGGTTAGGGTTAGGGTTAGGGTTAGGGTTAGGGTTAGGGTTAGGGTTAGGGTTAGGGTTAGGGTTAGGGTTAGGGTTAGGGTTAGGGTTAGGGTTAGGGTTAGGGTTAGGGTTAGGGTTAGGGTTAGGGTTAGGGTTAGGGTTAGGGTTAGGGTTAGGGTTAGGGTTAGGGTTAGGGTTAGGGTTAGGGTTAGGGTTAGGGTTAGGGTTAGGGTTAGGGTTAGGGTTAGGGTTAGGGTTAGGGTTAGGGTTAGGGTTAGGGTTAGGGTTAGGGTTAGGGTTAGGGTTAGGGTTAGGGTTAGGGTTAGGGTTAGGGTTAGGGTTAGGGTTAGGGTTAGGGTTAGGGTTAGGGTTAGGGTTAGGGTTAGGGTTAGGGTTAGGGTTAGGGTTAGGGTTAGGGTTAGGGTTAGGGTTAGGGTTAGGGTTAGGGTTAGGGTTAGGGTTAGGGTTAGGGTTAGGGTTAGGGTTAGGGTTAGGGTTAGGGTTAGGGTTAGGGTTAGGGTTAGGGTTAGGGTTAGGGTTAGGGTTAGGGTTAGGGTTAGGGTTAGGGTTAGGGTTAGGGTTAGGGTTAGGGTTAGGGTTAGGGTTAGGGTTAGGGTTAGGGTTAGGGTTAGGGTTAGGGTTAGGGTTAGGGTTAGGGTTAGGGTTAGGGTTAGGGTTAGGGTTAGGGTTAGGGTTAGGGTTAGGGTTAGGGTTAGGGTTAGGGTTAGGGTTAGGGTTAGGGTTAGGGTTAGGGTTAGGGTTAGGGTTAGGGTTAGGGTTAGGGTTAGGGTTAGGGTTAGGGTTAGGGTTAGGGTTAGGGTTAGGGTTAGGGTTAGGGTTAGGGTTAGGGTTAGGGTTAGGGTTAGGGTTAGGGTTAGGGTTAGGGTTAGGGTTAGGGTTAGGGTTAGGGTTAGGGTTAGGGTTAGGGTTAGGGTTAGGGTTAGGGTTAGGGTTAGGGTTAGGGTTAGGGTTAGGGTTAGGGTTAGGGTTAGGGTTAGGGTTAGGGTTAGGGTTAGGGTTAGGGTTAGGGTTAGGGTTAGGGTTAGGGTTAGGGTTAGGGTTAGGGTTAGGGTTAGGGTTAGGGTTAGGGTTAGGGTTAGGGTTAGGGTTAGGGTTAGGGTTAGGGTTAGGGTTAGGGTTAGGGTTAGGGTTAGGGTTAGGGTTAGGGTTAGGGTTAGGGTTAGGGTTAGGGTTAGGGTTAGGGTTAGGGTTAGGGTTAGGGTTAGGGTTAGGGTTAGGGTTAGGGTTAGGGTTAGGGTTAGGGTTAGGGTTAGGGTTAGGGTTAGGGTTAGGGTTAGGGTTAGGGTTAGGGTTAGGGTTAGGGTTAGGGTTAGGGTTAGGGTTAGGGTTAGGGTTAGGGTTAGGGTTAGGGTTAGGGTTAGGGTTAGGGTTAGGGTTAGGGTTAGGGTTAGGGTTAGGGTTAGGGTTAGGGTTAGGGTTAGGGTTAGGGTTAGGGTTAGGGTTAGGGTTAGGGTTAGGGTTAGGGTTAGGGTTAGGGTTAGGGTTAGGGTTAGGGTTAGGGTTAGGGTTAGGGTTAGGGTTAGGGTTAGGGTTAGGGTTAGGGTTAGGGTTAGGGTTAGGGTTAGGGTTAGGGTTAGGGTTAGGGTTAGGGTTAGGGTTAGGGTTAGGGTTAGGGTTAGGGTTAGGGTTAGGGTTAGGGTTAGGGTTAGGGTTAGGGTTAGGGTTAGGGTTAGGGTTAGGGTTAGGGTTAGGGTTAGGGTTAGGGTTAGGGTTAGGGTTAGGGTTAGGGTTAGGGTTAGGGTTAGGGTTAGGGTTAGGGTTAGGGTTAGGGTTAGGGTTAGGGTTAGGGTTAGGGTTAGGGTTAGGGTTAGGGTTAGGGTTAGGGTTAGGGTTAGGGTTAGGGTTAGGGTTAGGGTTAGGGTTAGGGTTAGGGTTAGGGTTAGGGTTAGGGTTAGGGTTAGGGTTAGGGTTAGGGTTAGGGTTAGGGTTAGGGTTAGGGTTAGGGTTAGGGTTAGGGTTAGGGTTAGGGTTAGGGTTAGGGTTAGGGTTAGGGTTAGGGTTAGGGTTAGGGTTAGGGTTAGGGTTAGGGTTAGGGTTAGGGTTAGGGTTAGGGTTAGGGTTAGGGTTAGGGTTAGGGTTAGGGTTAGGGTTAGGGTTAGGGTTAGGGTTAGGGTTAGGGTTAGGGTTAGGGTTAGGGTTAGGGTTAGGGTTAGGGTTAGGGTTAGGGTTAGGGTTAGGGTTAGGGTTAGGGTTAGGGTTAGGGTTAGGGTTAGGGTTAGGGTTAGGGTTAGGGTTAGGGTTAGGGTTAGGGTTAGGGTTAGGGTTAGGGTTAGGGTTAGGGTTAGGGTTAGGGTTAGGGTTAGGGTTAGGGTTAGGGTTAGGGTTAGGGTTAGGGTTAGGGTTAGGGTTAGGGTTAGGGTTAGGGTTAGGGTTAGGGTTAGGGTTAGGGTTAGGGTTAGGGTTAGGGTTAGGGTTAGGGTTAGGGTTAGGGTTAGGGTTAGGGTTAGGGTTAGGGTTAGGGTTAGGGTTAGGGTTAGGGTTAGGGTTAGGGTTAGGGTTAGGGTTAGGGTTAGGGTTAGGGTTAGGGTTAGGGTTAGGGTTAGGGTTAGGGTTAGGGTTAGGGTTAGGGTTAGGGTTAGGGTTAGGGTTAGGGTTAGGGTTAGGGTTAGGGTTAGGGTTAGGGTTAGGGTTAGGGTTAGGGTTAGGGTTAGGGTTAGGGTTAGGGTTAGGGTTAGGGTTAGGGTTAGGGTTAGGGTTAGGGTTAGGGTTAGGGTTAGGGTTAGGGTTAGGGTTAGGGTTAGGGTTAGGGTTAGGGTTAGGGTTAGGGTTAGGGTTAGGGTTAGGGTTAGGGTTAGGGTTAGGGTTAGGGTTAGGGTTAGGGTTAGGGTTAGGGTTAGGGTTAGGGTTAGGGTTAGGGTTAGGGTTAGGGTTAGGGTTAGGGTTAGGGTTAGGGTTAGGGTTAGGGTTAGGGTTAGGGTTAGGGTTAGGGTTAGGGTTAGGGTTAGGGTTAGGGTTAGGGTTAGGGTTAGGGTTAGGGTTAGGGTTAGGGTTAGGGTTAGGGTTAGGGTTAGGGTTAGGGTTAGGGTTAGGGTTAGGGTTAGGGTTAGGGTTAGGGTTAGGGTTAGGGTTAGGGTTAGGGTTAGGGTTAGGGTTAGGGTTAGGGTTAGGGTTAGGGTTAGGGTTAGGGTTAGGGTTAGGGTTAGGGTTAGGGTTAGGGTTAGGGTTAGGGTTAGGGTTAGGGTTAGGGTTAGGGTTAGGGTTAGGGTTAGGGTTAGGGTTAGGGTTAGGGTTAGGGTTAGGGTTAGGGTTAGGGTTAGGGTTAGGGTTAGGGTTAGGGTTAGGGTTAGGGTTAGGGTTAGGGTTAGGGTTAGGGTTAGGGTTAGGGTTAGGGTTAGGGTTAGGGTTAGGGTTAGGGTTAGGGTTAGGGTTAGGGTTAGGGTTAGGGTTAGGGTTAGGGTTAGGGTTAGGGTTAGGGTTAGGGTTAGGGTTAGGGTTAGGGTTAGGGTTAGGGTTAGGGTTAGGGTTAGGGTTAGGGTTAGGGTTAGGGTTAGGGTTAGGGTTAGGGTTAGGGTTAGGGTTAGGGTTAGGGTTAGGGTTAGGGTTAGGGTTAGGGTTAGGGTTAGGGTTAGGGTTAGGGTTAGGGTTAGGGTTAGGGTTAGGGTTAGGGTTAGGGTTAGGGTTAGGGTTAGGGTTAGGGTTAGGGTTAGGGTTAGGGTTAGGGTTAGGGTTAGGGTTAGGGTTAGGGTTAGGGTTAGGGTTAGGGTTAGGGTTAGGGTTAGGGTTAGGGTTAGGGTTAGGGTTAGGGTTAGGGTTAGGGTTAGGGTTAGGGTTAGGGTTAGGGTTAGGGTTAGGGTTAGGGTTAGGGTTAGGGTTAGGGTTAGGGTTAGGGTTAGGGTTAGGGTTAGGGTTAGGGTTAGGGTTAGGGTTAGGGTTAGGGTTAGGGTTAGGGTTAGGGTTAGGGTTAGGGTTAGGGTTAGGGTTAGGGTTAGGGTTAGGGTTAGGGTTAGGGTTAGGGTTAGGGTTAGGGTTAGGGTTAGGGTTAGGGTTAGGGTTAGGGTTAGGGTTAGGGTTAGGGTTAGGGTTAGGGTTAGGGTTAGGGTTAGGGTTAGGGTTAGGGTTAGGGTTAGGGTTAGGGTTAGGGTTAGGGTTAGGGTTAGGGTTAGGGTTAGGGTTAGGGTTAGGGTTAGGGTTAGGGTTAGGGTTAGGGTTAGGGTTAGGGTTAGGGTTAGGGTTAGGGTTAGGGTTAGGGTTAGGGTTAGGGTTAGGGTTAGGGTTAGGGTTAGGGTTAGGGTTAGGGTTAGGGTTAGGGTTAGGGTTAGGGTTAGGGTTAGGGTTAGGGTTAGGGTTAGGGTTAGGGTTAGGGTTAGGGTTAGGGTTAGGGTTAGGGTTAGGGTTAGGGTTAGGGTTAGGGTTAGGGTTAGGGTTAGGGTTAGGGTTAGGGTTAGGGTTAGGGTTAGGGTTAGGGTTAGGGTTAGGGTTAGGGTTAGGGTTAGGGTTAGGGTTAGGGTTAGGGTTAGGGTTAGGGTTAGGGTTAGGGTTAGGGTTAGGGTTAGGGTTAGGGTTAGGGTTAGGGTTAGGGTTAGGGTTAGGGTTAGGGTTAGGGTTAGGGTTAGGGTTAGGGTTAGGGTTAGGGTTAGGGTTAGGGTTAGGGTTAGGGTTAGGGTTAGGGTTAGGGTTAGGGTTAGGGTTAGGGTTAGGGTTAGGGTTAGGGTTAGGGTTAGGGTTAGGGTTAGGGTTAGGGTTAGGGTTAGGGTTAGGGTTAGGGTTAGGGTTAGGGTTAGGGTTAGGGTTAGGGTTAGGGTTAGGGTTAGGGTTAGGGTTAGGGTTAGGGTTAGGGTTAGGGTTAGGGTTAGGGTTAGGGTTAGGGTTAGGGTTAGGGTTAGGGTTAGGGTTAGGGTTAGGGTTAGGGTTAGGGTTAGGGTTAGGGTTAGGGTTAGGGTTAGGGTTAGGGTTAGGGTTAGGGTTAGGGTTAGGGTTAGGGTTAGGGTTAGGGTTAGGGTTAGGGTTAGGGTTAGGGTTAGGGTTAGGGTTAGGGTTAGGGTTAGGGTTAGGGTTAGGGTTAGGGTTAGGGTTAGGGTTAGGGTTAGGGTTAGGGTTAGGGTTAGGGTTAGGGTTAGGGTTAGGGTTAGGGTTAGGGTTAGGGTTAGGGTTAGGGTTAGGGTTAGGGTTAGGGTTAGGGTTAGGGTTAGGGTTAGGGTTAGGGTTAGGGTTAGGGTTAGGGTTAGGGTTAGGGTTAGGGTTAGGGTTAGGGTTAGGGTTAGGGTTAGGGTTAGGGTTAGGGTTAGGGTTAGGGTTAGGGTTAGGGTTAGGGTTAGGGTTAGGGTTAGGGTTAGGGTTAGGGTTAGGGTTAGGGTTAGGGTTAGGGTTAGGGTTAGGGTTAGGGTTAGGGTTAGGGTTAGGGTTAGGGTTAGGGTTAGGGTTAGGGTTAGGGTTAGGGTTAGGGTTAGGGTTAGGGTTAGGGTTAGGGTTAGGGTTAGGGTTAGGGTTAGGGTTAGGGTTAGGGTTAGGGTTAGGGTTAGGGTTAGGGTTAGGGTTAGGGTTAGGGTTAGGGTTAGGGTTAGGGTTAGGGTTAGGGTTAGGGTTAGGGTTAGGGTTAGGGTTAGGGTTAGGGTTAGGGTTAGGGTTAGGGTTAGGGTTAGGGTTAGGGTTAGGGTTAGGGTTAGGGTTAGG
>NW_026867604.1:673904-886687 GCF_020745735.1 Hemiscyllium ocellatum
GAGCTGTCAGGTTCACTCCCATCCCCGTTTGGACCACTTCCCGACTTAGGAAATTCACCAAATTCGGCCGGAACTCAGAGGACAGTCCCCCCTCGAAGGCGTGACAGTCGGCGGAATCGCCGGGTCAGATCCGGCTGGGTTACCCGGCTTGGAAGCCTCAAAGTCGGTATGAGCTGTCAGGTGCACTCCCATCCCCGTTGGACCACTTCCCGACTTAGGAAATTAACCAAATTCGGCCTGAACTCAGAGGACAGGCCCCGCTCGAAGGCGTGGAAGTCGGCAGAATCGCCGGGTCAAATCCGGCTGTGCTACCCGCACCCGAAGCCTCAAAGTCGGTATGAGCTGTCAGGTTCACTCCCATCGTTTGGACCACTTCCCGACTTAGGAAATTCGCCAAATTCGGCCTGAACTTATACAACAGTCGCCCCTCGAAGGCGTGACAGTCGGTAGAACCGCCGGATCAAATCCGGCTGAGCTACCCGGCTGGAAGCCCCAAAGTCGGTATGAGCTGTCAGGTTCACTCCCATCCCCGTTTGGACCACTCCCGACTTAGGAAATTCGCCAAATTCGGCCTGAACTTATACAACAGTCGCCCCTCGAAGGCGTGACAGTCGGTAGAACCGCCGGATCAAATGCGGCTGAGCTACCCGGCTTGGAAGCCCCAAAGTCGGTATGAGCTGTCAGGTTCACTCCCATCACCGTTTGGACCACTTCCCGACTTGGAAATTCACCAAATTCGGCCTGAACTCAGAGGACAGGCCCCCCTCGAAGGCGTAGAAGTCGGCAGAACCGCCGGATCAAATCCGGCTGAGCTACCCGGCCCCGAAGCCTCAAAGTCGGTATGAGCAGTCAGGTTCAGTCCCATCCCAGTTTGGGCCATTTCCCGACTTAGGAAATTCGCCAAATTCGGCCTGAACTTATACAACAGTCCCCCCTCGAAGGCGTGACAGTCGGTAGAACCTCCGGGTCAAATCCGGCTGAGCTACCCGATTTGGAAGACTTCAAGACAAAACCCATCCGGCAATGCCACTCAAAAAGGGCCCAAATTCAGAAACACCCCCTTCAAAAGGTATCACTTCCTCGGAGACACTACCGGGACACGCTCCGCTCGGCGAAAATTAAGCCCCCACCACTAACTGAAGCCAACCGCAGCCCCAACTTCAACGGAGAAATCAGTAACCAATTCAAAAATGCACTTGGTTACTGACTTCTACTGACTCAAAAATATTCTAAGTGTCGCTGGTTACTGATTTGTACTGACTAAAAAATATTTTAAGTGTCGCTGGTTACTGATTTGTACTGACTGAAAAATATTCTAAGTGTCAGTGGTTACTGATTTGTACTGCTTCAAAAATATTCTAAGTGTCAGTGGTTACTGATTTGTACTGACTGAAAAATTTTCTAACCGCCGGGTCAAATCCGGCCGGGCCAGCCGGCTTGGAAGCCTCAAGGTCGGTATGAGCTGTCAGATTCAACCCCATCACCATTTGGACCACTTCCCGACATAGGAAATTCACCAAATTCGGCCTGAACTCAGAGGGCAGGCCCCCCTCGAAGGCCAGGCATTCGGCAGAACCGCCGGGACAAATACGACTGTGCTACCCGGCCCCGAAGCCTCAAAGTCGGTATGAGCAGTTAGGTTCACTCCCAACCCCGTTTGGACCACGTCCCGACTTAGGAAATTCACCCAATTCGGCCTGAACTTAGACAACAGTCCCCCTCGAAGGCGTGACAGTCGGCGGAACCGCCGGATCCAATCCGGCTGAGCTACCCGTCTTGGAAGCCCCAAAGTCGGTATGAGCTGTCATGTTCACTCCCATCCCCGTTTGGACCACTTCCCGACTTAGGAAATTCACCAAATTCGGCCCGAACTTAGAGGAGTGTCCCCCCTCGAAGGCGTGACAGTCGGCGGAACCGCCGGATCAATCCGGCTGAGCTACCCGGCTTGGAAGACCCAAAGTCGGTATGAGCTGTCAGGTCCACTCCCATCCCCGTTTGGACCACTTCCCAACATAGGAAATTCACCAAATTCGGCCTGAACTCAGAGGGCAGGCTCCCCTCGAAGGCCAGGCATTCGGCAGAACCGCCCGGGTCAAATCCGACTGTGCTACCTGGCCCCGAAGCCTCAAAGTCGGTATGAGCAGTCAGGTTCAGTCCCATCCCAGTTTGGGCCATTTCCCGACTTAGGAAATTCACCAAATTCGGCCTGAACTCAGAGGACAGCCCCCCCTCGAAGGCGTGGAAGTCGGCAGAATCGCCGGGTCAAATCCGGCTGAGCTACACGGCCCCGAAGCCTCAAAGTCGGTAAGATCTGTCAGGTTCACTCCCATCCCCGTTTGGACCACTTCGCGACTTAGGAAATTCACCAAATTCGGCCGGAACTCAGAGGACAGTCCCTCCTCGAAGGCGTGACAGTCGGCGGAATCGCCGGGTCAGATCCGGCTGGGTTACCCGGCTTGGAAGCTTCAAAGTCGGTATGAGCTGTCAGGTGCACTCCCATCTCCGTTTGGACCACTTCCCGACTTAGGAAATTAACCAAATTCGGCCTGAACTCAGAGGACAGTCCCCGCTCGAAGGCGTGGAAGTCGGCAGAATCGCCGGATCAAATCTGGCTGAGCTACCCGCACCCGAAGCCTCAAAGTCGGTATGAGCTGTCAGGTTCACTCCCATCCCCGTTTGGACCACTTCCCGACTTAGGAAATTCGCCAATTCGGCCTGAACTTATACAACAGTCCCCCCCCCTCGAAGGCGTGACAGTCGGTAGACCGCCGGATCAAATCCGGCTGAGCTACCCGGCTTGGAAGCCCCAAAGTCGGTATGAGCTGTCAGGTTCACTCCCATCCCCGTTTGGACCACTTCCCGACTTAGGAAATTCGCCAAATTCGGCCTGAACTTATACAACAGTCCCCCCTCGAAGGCGTGACAGTCGGTAGAACCGCCGGATCAAATCCGGCTGAGCTACCCGGCTTGGAAGCCCTAAAGTCGGTATGAGCTGTCAGGTTCACTCCCATCCGTTTGGACCACTTCCCGACTTAGGAAATTCACCAAATTCGGCCTGAACTCAGAGGGCAGGCCCCCCTCGAAGGCCAGGCATTCGGCAGAACCGCCGGGACAAATACGGCTGTGCTACCCGGCCCGAAGCCTCAAAGTCGGTATGAGCAGTTAGGTTACTCCCATCCCCGTTTGGACCACGTCCCGACTTAGGAAATTCACCAAATTCGGCCTGATCTTAGACAACAGTCCCCCCTCGAAGGCGTGACAGTCGGCGGAACCGCCGGATCAAATCCGGCTGAGCTACCCGTCTTGGAAGCCCCAAAGTCGGTATGAGCTGTCAGGTTCACTCCCATCCCGTTTGGACCACTTCCCGACTTAGGAAATTCTCCAAATTCGGCCCGAACTTAGAGGAGAGTCCCCCCTCGAAGGCGTGATAGTCGGCGGAACCGCCGGATCAAATCCGGCTGAGCTACCGGCTTGGAAGCCCCAAAGTCGGTATGAGCTGTCAGGTCCACTCCCATCCCCGTTTGGACCACTTCCCAACATAGGAAATTCACCAAAGTCGGCCTGAACTCAGAGGGCAGGCCCCCCTCGAATGCCAGGCATTCGGCAGAACCGCCGGGTCAAATCCGACTGTGCTACCCGGCCCCGAAGCCTCAAAGTCGGTATGAGCAGTCAGGTTCAGTCCCATCCCAGTTTGGGCAATTTCCCGACTTAGGAAATTCACCAAATTCGGCCTGAACTCAGAGGACAGCCCCCCCTCGAAGGCGTGGAAGTCGGCAGAATCGCCGGGTCAAATCCGGCTGAGCTACCCGGCCCCGAAGCCTCAAAGTTGGTAAGAGCTGTCAGGTTCACTCCCATCCCCGTTTGGACCACTTCCCGACTTAGGAATTCACCAAATTCGGCCGGAACTCAGAGGACAGTCCCCCCTCGAAGGCGTGACAGTCGGCGGAATCGCCGGGTCAGATCCGGCTGGGTTAACCGGCTTGGAAGCCTCAAAGTCGGTATGAGCTGTCAGGTGCACTCCCATCCCCGTTTGGACCACTTCCCGACTTAGGAAATTAACCAAATTCGGCCTGAACTCAGAGGACAGTCCCCGCTCGAAGGCGTGGAAGTCGGCAGAATCGCCGGGTCAAATCCGGCGGAGCTACCCGCACCCGAAGCCTCAAAGTCGGTATGAGCTGTCAGGTTCACTCCCATCCCCGTTTGGACCACTTCCCGACTTAGGAAATTCGCCAAATTCGGCCTGAACTTATACAACAGTCCCCCCTCGAAGGCGTGACAGTCGGTAGAACCGCCGGATCAAATCCAGCTGAGCTACCCGGCTTGGAAGCCCCAAAGTCGGTAGGAGCTGTCAGGTTCACTCCCATCCCCGTTTGGACCACTACCCGACTTAGGAAATTCGCCAAATTCGGCCTGAACTTATACAACAGTCCCCCCTCGAAGTCGTGACAGTCGGTAGAACCGCCGGATCAAATCCGGCTGAGCTACCCGGCTTGGAAGCCCCAAAGTCGGTATGAGCTGTCAGGTTCACTCCCATCCCCGTTTGGACCACTTCCCGACTTAGGAAATTCACCAAATTCGGCCTGAACTCAGAGGACAGGCCCCCCTCGAAGGCGTAGAAGTCGGCAGAACCGCCGGATCAAATCCGGCTGAGCTACCCGGCCCCGAAGCCTCAAAGTCGGTATGAGCAGTCAGGTTCAGTCCCATCACAGTTTGGGCCATTTCCCGACTTAGGAAATTCGCCAAATTCGGCCTGAACTTATACAACAGTCCTCCCTCGAAGGCGTGACAGTCGGTAGAACCGCCGGGTCAAATCCGGCTGAGCTACCCGATTTGGAAGCCTTCAAGACAAAACCCATCCGGCAATGCCACTCAAAAAGGGCCCAAATTCAGAAACACCCCCTTCAAAAGGGACCACTTCCTCGGAGACACTACCGGGACACGCTCCGCTCGGCGAAAATTAAGCCCCCACCACTAACTGAAGCCAACCGCAGCCCCAACTTCAACGGAGAAATCAGTAACCAATTCAAAAATGCACTTGGTTACTGACTTCTACTGACTCAAAAATATTCTAAGTGTCGCTGGTTACTGATTTGTACTGACTAAAAAATATTTTAAGTGTCGCTGGTTACTGATTTGTACTGACTGAAAAATATTCTAAGTGTCAGTGGTTACTGATTTGTACTGCTTCAAAAATATTCTAAGTGTCAGTGGTTACTGATTTGTACTGACTGAAAAATTTTCTAACCGCCGGGTCAAATCCGGCCGGGCCAGCCGGCTTGGAAGCCTCAAGGTCGGTATGAGCTGTCAGATTCAACCCCATCACCATTTGGACCACTTCCCGACATAGGAAATTCACCAAATTCGGCCTGAACTCAGAGGGCAGGCCCCCCTCGAAGGCCAGGCATTCGGCAGAACCGCCGGGACAAATACGACTGTGCTACCCGGCCCCGAAGCCTCAAAGTCGGTATGAGCTGTTAGGTTCACTCCCATCCCCGTTTCGACCACGTCCCGACTTAGGAAATTCACCAAATTCGGCCCGAACTTAGAGCACAGTCCCCCCTCGAAGGCGTGACAGTCGGCGGAACCGCCGGATCAAATCCGGCTGAGCTACCCGGCTTGGAAGCCCCAAAGTCGGTATGAGCTGTCAGGTCCACTCCCATCCCCGTTTGGACCACTTCCCAACATAGGAAATTCACCAAATTCGGCCTGAACTCAGAGGGCAGGCCCCCCTCGAAGGCCAGGCATTCGGCAGAACCGCCGGGTCAAATCCGACTGTGCTACCCGGCCCCGAAGCCTCAAAGTCGGTATGAGCAGTCAGGTTCAGTCCCATCCCAGTTTGGGCCATTTCCCGACTTAGGAAATTCACCAAATTCGGCCTGAACTCAGAGGACAGCCCCCCCTCGAAGGCGTGGAAGTCGGCAGAATCGCCGGGTCAAATCCGGCTGAGCTACCCGGCCCCGAAGCCTCAAAGTCGGTAAGAGCTGTCAGGTTCACTCCCATCCCCGTTTGGACCACTTCCCGACTTAGGAAATTCACCAAATTCGGCCGGAACTCAGAGGACAGTCCCCCCTCGAAGGCGTGACAGTCGGCGGAATCGCCGGGTCAGATCCGGCTGGGTTACCCGGCTTGGAAGCCTCAAAGTCGGTATGAGCTGTCAGGTGCACTCCCATCCCCGTTTGGACCACTTCCCGACTTAGGAAATTAACCAAATTCGGCCTGAACTCAGAGGACAGTCCCCGCTCGAAGGCGTGGAAGTCGGCAGAATCGCCGGGTCAAATCCGGCTGTGCTACCCGCACCCGAAGCCTCAAAGTCGGTATGAGCTGTCAGGTTCACTCCCATCCCCGTTTGGACCACTTCCCGACTTAGGAAATTCGCCAAATTCGGCCTGAACTTATACAACAGTGCCCCCTCGAAGGCGTGACAGTCGGTAGAACCGCCGGATCAAATCCGGCTGAGCTACCCGGCTTGGAAGCCCCAAAGTCGGTATGAGCTGTCAGGTTCACTCCCATCCCCGTTTGGACCACTTCCCGACTTAGGAAATTCGCCAAATTCGGCCTGAACTTATACAACAGTCCCACCTCGAAGGCGTGACAGTCGGTAGAACCGCCGGATCAAATCCGGCTGAGCTACCCGGCTTGGAAGCCCCAAAGTCGGTATGAGCTGTCAGGTTCACTCCCATCCCCGTTTGGACCACTTCCCGACTTAGGAAATTCACCAAATTCGGCCTGAACTCAGAGGACAGGCCCCCCTCGAAGGCGTAGAAGTCGGCAGAACCCCCGGATCAAATCCGGCTGAGCTACCCGGCCCCGAAGCCTCAAAGTCGGTATGAGCAGTCAGGTTCAGTCCCATCCCAGTTTGGGCCATTTCCCGACTTAGGAAATTCGCCAAATTCGGCCTGAACTTATACAACAGTCCCCCCTCGAAGGCGTGACAGTCGGTAGAACCTCCGGGTCAAATCCGGCTGAGCTACCCGATTTGGAAGACTTCAAGACAAAACCCATCCGGCAATGCCACTCAAAAAGGGCCCAAATTCAGAAACACCCCCTTCAAAAGGTATCACTTCCTCGGAGACACTACCGGGACACGCTCCGCTCGGCGAAAATTAAGCCCCCACCACTAACTGAAGCCAACCGCAGCCCCAACTTCAACGGAGAAATCAGTAACCAATTCAAAAATGCACTTGGTTACTGACTTCTACTGACTCAAAAATATTCTAAGTGTCGCTGGTTACTGATTTGTACTGACTAAAAAATATTTTAAGTGTCGCTGGTTACTGATTTGTACTGACTGAAAAATATTCTAAGTGTCAGTGGTTACTGTTTGTACTGCTTCAAAAATATTCTAAGTGTCAGTGGTTACTGATTTGTACTGACTGAAAAATTTTCTAACCGCCGGGTCAAATCCGGCCGGGCCAGCCGGCTTGGAAGCCTCAAGGTCGGTATGAGCTGTCAGATTCAACCCCATCACCATTTGGACCACTTCCCGACATAGGAAATTCACCAAATTCGGCCTGAACTCAGAGGGCAGGCCCCCCTCGAAGGCCAGGCATTCGGCAGAACCGCCGGGACAAATACGACTGTGCTACCCGGCCCCGAAGCCTCAAAGTCGGTATGAGCAGTTAGGTTCACTCCCAACCCCGTTTGGACCACGTCCCGACTTAGGAAATTCACCAAATTCGGCCTGAACTTAGACAACAGTCCCCCCTCGAAGGCGTGACAGTCGGCGGAACCGCCGGATCCAATCCGGCTGAGCTACCCGTCTTGGAAGCCCCAAAGTCGGTATGAGCTGTCATGTTCACTCCCATCCCCGTTTGGACCACTTCCCGACTTAGGAAATTCACCAAATTCGGCCCGAACTTAGAGGAGAGTCCCCCCTCGAAGGCGTGACAGTCGGCGGAACCGCCGGATCAAATCCGGCTGAGCTACCCGGCTTGGAAGACCCAAAGTCGGTATGAGCTGTCAGGTCCACTCCCATCCCCGTTTGGACCACTTCCCAACATAGGAAATTCACCAAATTCGGCCTGAACTCAGAGGGCAGGCCTCCCTCGAAGGCCAGGCATTCGGCAGAACCGCCGGGTCAAATCCGACTGTGCTACCTGGCCCCGAAGCCTCAAAGTCGGTATGAGCAGTCAGGTTCAGTCCCATCCCAGTTTGGGCCATTTCCCGACTTAGGAAATTCACCAAATTCGGCCTGAACTCAGAGGACAGCCCCCCCTCGAAGGCGTGGAAGTCGGCAGAATCGCCGGGTCAAATCCGGCTGAGCTACACGGCCCCGAAGCCTCAAAGTCGGTAAGATCTGTCAGGTTCACTCCCATCCCCGTTTGGACCACTTCGCGACTTAGGAAATTCACCAAATTCGGCCGGAACTCAGAGGACAGTCCCCCCTCGAAGGCGTGACAGTCGGCGGAATCGCCGGGTCAGATCCGGCTGGGTTACCCGGCTTGGAAGCCTCAAAGTCGGTATGAGCTGTCAGGTGCACTCCCATCCCCGTTTGGACCACTTCCCGACTTAGGAAATTAACCAAATTCGGCCTGAACTCAGAGGACAGTCCCCGCTCGAAGGCGTGGAAGTCGGCAGAATCGCCGGATCAAATCCGGCTGAGCTACCCGCACCCGAAGCCTCAAAGTCGGTATGAGCTGTCAGGTTCACTCCCATCCCCGTTTGGACCACTTCCCGACTTAGGAAATTCGCCAAATTCGGCCTGAACTTATACAACAGTCCCCCCCCCTCGAAGGCGTGACAGTCGGTAGAACCGCCGGATCAAATCCGGCTGAGCTACCCGGCTTGGAAGCCCCAAAGTCGGTATGAGCTGTCAGGTTCACTCCCATCCCCGTTTGGACCACTTCCCGACTTAGGAAATTCGCCAAATTCGGCCTGAACTTATACAACAGTCCCCCCTCGAAGGCGTGACAGTCGGTAGAACCGCCGGATCAAATCCGGCTGAGCTACCCGGCTTGGAAGCCCTAAAGTCGGTATGAGCTGTCAGGTTCACTCCCATCCCCGTTTGGACCACTTCCCGACTTAGGAAATTCACCAAATTCGGCCTGAACTCAGAGGACAGGCCCCCCTCGAAGGCGTGCAGTCGGCAGAACCGCCGGGACAAATACGGCTGTGCTACCCGGCCCCGAAGCCTCAAAGTCGGTATGAGCAGTCAGGTTCACTCCCAACCCCGTTTGGACCACGTCCCGACTTAGGAAATTCACCAAATTCGGCCTGATCTTAGACAACAGTCCCCCCACGAAGGCGTGACAGTCGGCGGAACCGCCGGATCAAATCCGGCTGAGCTACCCGTCTTGGAAGCCCCAAAGTCGGTATGAGCTGTCAGGTTCACTCCCATCCCCGTTTGGACCACTTCCCGACTTAGGAAATTCTCCAAATTCGGCCCGAACTTAGAGGAGAGTCCCCCCTCGAAGGCGTGATAGTCGGCGGAACCGCCGGATCAAATCCGGCTGAGCTACCCGGCTTGGAAGCCCCAAAGTCGGTATGAGCTGTCAGGTCCACTCCCATCCCCGTTTGGACCACTTCCCACATAGGAAATTCACCAAAGTCGGCCTGAACTCAGAGGGCAGGCCCCCCTCGAATGCCAGGCATTCGGCAGAACCGCCGGGTCAAATCCGACTGTGCTACCCGGCCCCGAAGCCTCAAAGTCGGTATGAGCAGTCAGGTTCAGTCCCATCCCAGTTTGGGCAATTTCCCGACTTAGGAAATTCACCAAATTCGGCCTGAACTCAGAGGACAGCCCCCCTCGAATGCGTGGAAGTCGGCAGAATCGCCGGGTCAAATCCGGCTGAGCTACCCGGCCCCGAAGCCTCAAAGTTGGTAAGAGCTGTCAGGTTCACTCCCATCCCCGTTTGGACCACTTCCCGACTTAGGAAATTCACCAAATTCGGCCGGAACTCAGAGGACAGTCCCCCCTCGAAGGCGTGACAGTCGGCGGAATCGCCGGGTCAGATCCGGCTGGGTTAACCGGCTTGGAAGCCTCAAAGTCGGTATGAGCTGTCAGGTGCACTCCCATCCCCGTTTGGACCACTTCCCGACTTAGGAAATTAACCAAATTCGGCCTGAACTCAGAGGACAGTCCCCGCTCGAAGGCGTGGAAGTCGGCAGAATCGCCGGGTCAAATCCGGCGGAGCTACCCGCACCCGAAGCCTCAAAGTCGGTATGAGCTGTCAGGTTCACTCCCGTCCCCGTTTGGACCACTTCCCGACTTAGGAAATTCGCCAAATTCGGCCTGAACTTATACAACAGTCCCCCCTCGAAGGCGTGACAGTCGGTAGAACCGCCGGATCAAATCCGGCTGAGCTACCCGGCTTGGAAGCCCCAAAGTCGGTAGGAGCTGTCAGGTTCACTCCCATCCCCGTTTGGACCACTACCCGACTTAGGAAATTCGCCAAATTCGGCCTGAACTTATACAACAGTCCCCCCTCGAAGTCGTGACAGTCGGTAGAACCGCCGGATCAAATCCGGCTGAGCTACCCGGCTTGGAAGCCCCAAAGTCGGTATGAGCTGTCAGGTTCACTCCCATCCCCGTTTGGACCACTTCCCGACTTAGGAAATTCACCAAATTCGGCCTGAACTCAGAGGACAGGCCCCCCTCGAAGGCGTAGAAGTCGGCAGAACCGCCGGATCAAATCCGGCTGAGCTACCCGGCCCCGAAGCCTCAAAGTCGGTATGAGCAGTCAGGTTCAGTCCCATCACAGTTTGGGCCATTTCCCGACTTAGGAAATTCGCCAAATTCGGCCTGAACTTATACAACAGTCCTCCCTCGAAGGCGTGACAGTCGGTAGAACCGCCGGGTCAAATCCGGCTGAGCTACCCGATTTGGAAGCCTTCAAGACAAAACCCATCCGGCAATGCCACTCAAAAAGGGCCCAAATTCAGAATCACCCCCTTCAAAAGGGACCACTTCCTCGGAGACACTACCGGGACACGCTCCGCTCGGCGAAAATTAAGCCCCCACCACTAACTGAAGCCAACCGCAGCCCCAACTTCAACGGAGAAATCAGTAACCAATTCAAAAATGCACTTGGTTACTGACTTCTACTGACTCAAAAATATTCTAAGTGTCGCTGGTTACTGATTTGTACTGACTAAAAAATATTTTAAGTGTCGCTGGTTACTGATTTGTACTGACTGAAAAATATTCTAAGTGTCAGTGGTTACTGATTTGTACTGACTGAAAAATTTTCTAACCGCCGGGTCAAATCCGGCCGGGCCAGCCGGCTTGGAAGCCTCAAGGTCGGTATGAGCTGTCAGATTCAACCCCATCACCATTTGGACCACTTCCCGACATAGGAAATTCACCAAATTCGGCCTGAACTCAGAGGGCAGGCCCCCCTCGAAGGCCAGGCATTCGGCAGAACCGCCGGGACAAATACGACTGTGCTACCCGGCCCCGAAGCCTCAAAGTCGGTATGAGCAGTTAGGTTCACTCCCAACCCCGTTTGGACCACGTCCCGACTTAGGAAATTCACCAAATTCGGCCTGAACTTAGACAACCGTCCCCCCTCGAAGGCGTGACAGTCGGCGGAACCGCCGGATCAAATCCGGCTGAGCTACCCGTCTTGGAAGCCCCAAAGTCGGTATGAGCTGTCAGGTTCACTCCCATCCCCGTTTGGACCACTTCCCGACTTAGGAAATTGACCAAATTCGGCCCGAACTTAGAGGAGAGTCCCCCCTCGAAGGCGTGACAGTCGGCGGAACCGCCGGATCAAATCCGGCTGAGCTACCCGGCTTGGAAGCCCCAAAGTCGGTATGAGCTGTCAGGTCCACTCCCATCCCCGTTTGGACCACTTCCCAACATAGGAAATTCACCAAATTCGGCCTGAACTCAGAGGGCAGTCCCCCCTCGAAGGCAGGCATTCGGCAGAATCGCCGGGACAAATCCGGCTGTGCTACCCGGCCCCGAAGCCTCAAAGTCGGTATGAGCTGTCAGGTTCACTCCCATCCCCGTTTGGACCACTTCCCGACTTAGGAAATTAACCAAATTCGGCCTGAACTCAGAGGACAGTCCCCGCTCGAAGGCGTGGAAGACGGCAGAATCGCCGGGTCAAATCCGGCTGAGCTACCCGCACCCGAAGCCTCAAAGTCGGTATGAGCTGTCAGGTTCACTCCCATCTGCGTTTGGACCACTTCCCGACTTAGGAAATTCGCCAAATTCGGTCTGAACTTATACAACAGTCCCCCCTCGAAGGCGTGACAGTCGGTAGAACCGCCGGATCATATCCGGCTGAGCTACCCGGCTTGGAAGCCCCAAAGTCGGTATGAGCTGTCAGGTTCACTCCCATCCCCGTTTGGACCACTTCCCGACTTAGGAAATTCACCAAATCCGGCCTGAACTCAGAGGACAGGCCCCCCTCGAAGGCGTGAAGTCGGCAGAACCGCCGGATCAAATCCGGCTGAGCTACCCGGCCCCGAAGCCTCAAAGTCGGTATGAGCAGTCAGGTTCAGTCCCATCCCAGTTTGGGCCATTTCCCGACTGAGGAAATTCGCCAAATTCGGCCTGAACTTATACAACAGTCCCCCCTCGAAGGCGTGACAGTCGGTAGAACCGCCGGGTCAAATCCGGCTGAGCTACCCGATTTGGAAGCCTTCAAGACAAAACCCATCCGGCAATGCCACTCAAAAAGGGCCCAAATTCAGAAACACCCCCTTCAAAAGGTACCACTTCCTCGGAGACACTACCGGGACACGCTCCGCTCGGCGAAAATTAAGCCCCCACCACTAACTGAAGCCAACCGCAGCCCCAACTTCAACGGAGAAATCAGTAACCAATTCAAAAATGCACTTGGTTACTGACTTCTACTGACTCAAAAATATTTTAAGTGTCGCTGGTTACTGATTTGTACTGACTAAAAAATATTTTAAGTGTCAGTGGTTACTGATTTGTACTGCTTCAAAAATATTCTAAGTGTCAGTGGTTACTGATTTGTACTGACTGAAAAATTTTCTAACCGCCGGGTCAAATCCGGCCGGGCCAGCCGGCTTGGAAGCCTCAAGGTCGGTATGAGCTGTCAGATTCAACCCCATCACCATTTGGACCACTTCCCGACATAGGAAATTCACCAAATTCGGCCTGAACTCAGAGGGCAGGCCCCCCTCGAAGGCCAGGCATTCGGCAGAACCGCCGGGACAAATACGACTGTGCTACCCGGCCCCGAAGCCTCAAAGTCGGTATGAGCAGTTAGGTTCACTCCCAACCCAGTTTGGACCACGTCCCGACTTAGGAAATTCACCAAATTCGGCCTGAACTTAGACAACAGTCCCCCCTCGAAGGCGTGACAGTCGGCGGAACCGCCGGATCAAATTCGGCTGAGCTACCCGTCTTGGAAGCCCCAAAGACGGTATGAGCTGTCAGGTTCACTCCCATCCCAGTTTGGACCACTTCCCGACTTAGGAAATTGACCAAATTCGGCCCGAACTTAGAGGAGAGTCCCCCCTCGAAGGCATGACAGTCGGCGGAACCGCCGGATCAAATCCGGCTGAGCTACCCGGCTTGGAAGCCCCAAAGTCGGTATGAGCTGTCAGGTCCACTCCCATCCCCGTTTGGACCACTTCCCAACATAGGAAATTCACCAAATTCGGCCTGAACTCAGAGGGCAGGCCCCCCTCGAAGGCCAGGCATTCGGCAGAACCGCCGGGTCAAATCCGACTGTGCTACCCGGCCCCGAAGCCTCAACGTCGGTATGAGCAGTCAGGTTCAGTCCCATCCCAGTTTGGGCCATTTCCCGACATAGGAAATTCACCAAATTCGGCCTGAACTCAGAGGACAGCCCCCCCTCGAAGGCGTGGAAGTCGGCAGAATCGCCGGGTCAAATCCGGCTGAGCTACCCGGCCCCGAAGCCTCAAAGTTGGTAAGAGCTGTCAGGTTCACTCCCATCCCCGTTTGGACCACTTCCCGACTTAGGAAATTCACCAAATTCGGCCGGAACTCAGAGGACAATCCCCCCTCGAAGGCGTGACAGTCGGCGGAATCGCCGGGTCAGATCCGGCTGGGTTACCCGGCTTGGAAGCCTCAAAGACGGTATGAGCTGTCAGGTGCACTCCCATCCCCGTTTGGACCACTTCCCGACTTAGGAAATTCACCAAATTCGGCCTGAACTCAGAGTACAGTCCCCGCTCGAAGGCGTGGAAGTCGGCAGAATCGCCGGGTCAAATCCGGCTGAGCTACCCGCACCCGAAGCCTCAAAGTCGGTATGAGCTGTCAGGTTCACTCCCATCCCCGTTTGGACCACTTCCCGACTTAGGAAATTCGCCAAATTCGGCCTGAACTCATAGGACAGTCCCCCCTCGAAGGCGTGACAGTCGGTAGAACCGCCGGATCAAATCCGGCTGTGCTACCCGGCTTGGAAGCCCCAAAGTCGGTATGAGCTGTCAGGTTGACTCCCATCCCCGTTTGGACCACGTCCCGACTTAGGAAATTCGCCAAATTCGGCCTGAACTTAGACAACAGTCCCCCCTCGAAGGCGTGACAGTCGTCAGAACCGCCGGATCAAATCCGGCTGAGCTACCCGGCTTGGAAGCCCCAAAGTCGTTATGAGCTGTCAGGTTCACTCCCATCCCCGTTTGGACCACTTCCCGACTTAGGAAATTCACCAAATTCGGCCCGAACTTAGAGGAGAGTCCCCCCTCGAAGGCGTGACAGTCGGCGGAACCGCCGGATCAAATCCGGCTGAGTTACCCGGCTTGGAAGCCCCAACGTCGGTATGAGCTGTCAGGTCCACTCCCATCCCCGTTTGGACCACTTCCCAACATAGGAAATTCACCAAATTCGGCCTGAACTCAGAGGGCAGGCCCCCCTCGAAGGCCAGGCATTCGGCAGAACCGCCGGGTCAAATACGACTGTGCTACCCGGCCCCGAAGCCTCAAAGTCGGTATGAGCAGTTAGGTTCACTCCCAACCCAGTTTGGACCACGTCCCGACTTAGGAAATTCACCAAATTCGGCCTGAACTTAGACAACAGTCCCCCCTCGAAGGCGTGACAGTCGTCAGAACCGCCGGATCAAATACGGCTGAGCTACCCGGCTTGGAAGCCCCAAAGTCGTTATGAGCTGTCAGGTTCACTCCCATCCCCGTTTGGACCACTTCCCGACTTAGGAAATTCACCAAATTCGGCCCGAACTTAGAGGAGAGTCCCCCCTCGAAGGCGTGACAGTCGGCGGAACCGCCGGATCAAATCCGGCTGAGTTACCCGGCTTGGAAGCCCCAACGTCGGTATGAGCTGTCAGGTCCACTCCCATCCCCGTTTGGACCACTTCCCAACATAGGAAATTCACCAAATTCGGCCTGAACTCAGAGGACAGGCCCCCCTCGAAGGCCAGGAATTCGGCAGAACCGCCGGGACAAATACGGCTGTGCTACCCGGCCCCGAAGCCTCAAAGTCGGTATGAGCTGTCAGGTTCCCTCCCATCCCCGTTTGGACCACTTCCCGACTTAGGCAATTCACCAAATTCGGCCAGAACTCAGAGGACAGTCCCCCCGCGAAGGCGTGACAGACGGCGGAATCGCCGGGTCAGATCCGGCTGGGTTACCCGGCTTGGAAGCCTCAAAGTCGGCATGAGCTGTCAGGTGCACTCCCATCCCCGTTTGGACCACTTCCCGACTTAGGAAATTAACCAAATTCGGCCTGAACTCAGAGGACAGTCCCCGCTCGAAGGCGTGGAAGACGGCAGAATCGCCGGGTCAAATCCGGCTGAGCTACCCGCACCCGAAGCCTCAAAGTCTGTATGAGCTGTCAGGTTCACTCCCATCCGCGTTTGGACCACTTCCCGACTTAGGAAATTCGCCAAATTCGGTCTGAACTTATACAACAGTCCCCCCTCGAAGGCGTGACAGTCGGTAGAACCGCCGGATCATATCCGGCTGAGCTACCCGGCTTGGAAGCCCCAAAGTCGGTATGAGCTGTCAGGTTCACTCCCATCCCCGTTTGGACCACTTCCCGACTTAGGAAATTCACCAAATTCGGCCTGAACTCAGAGGACAGGCCCCCCTCGAAGGCGTAGAAGTCGGCAGAACCGCCGGATCAAATCCGGCTGAGCTACCCGGCCCCGAAGCCTCAAAGTCGGTATGAGCAGTCAGGTTCGGTCCCATCCCAGTTTGGGCCATTTCCCGACTTAGGAAATTCGCCATATTCGGCCTGAACTTATACAACAGTCCCCCCTCGAAGGCGTGACAGTCGGTAGAACCGCCGGGTCAAATCCGGCTGAGCTACCCGATTTGGAAGCCTTCAAGACAAAACCCATCCGGCAATGCCACTCAAAAAGGGCCCAAATTCAGAAACACCCCCTTCAAAAGGTACCACTTCCTCGGAGACACTCCCGGGACACGCTCCGCTCGGCGAAAATTAAGCCCCCACCACTAACTGAAGCCAACCGCAGCCCCAACTTCAACGGAGAAATCAGTAACCAATTCAAAAATGCACTTGGTTACTGACTTCTACTGACTCAAAAATATTTTAAGTGTCGCTGGTTACTGATTTGTACTGACTGAAAAATATTCTAAGTGTCAGTGGTTACTGATTTGTACTGCTTCAAAATATTCTAAGTGTCAGTGGTTACTGATTTGTACTGACTGAAAAATTTTCTAACCGCCGGGTCAAATCCGGCCGGGCCAGCCGGCTTGGAAGCCTCAAGGTGGGTATGAGCTGTCAGATTCAACCCCATCACCATTTGGACCACTTCCCGACAGAGGAAATTCACCAAATTCGGCCTGAACTCAGAGGGCAGGCCCCCCTCGAAGGCCAGGCATTCGGCAGAACCGCCGGGACAAATACGACTGTGCTACCCGGCCCCGAAGCCTCAAAGTCGGTATGAGCAGTTAGGTTCACTCCCAACCCCGTTTGGACCACGTCCCGACTTAGGAAATTCACCAAATTCGGCCTGAACTTAGACAACAGTCCCCCCTCGAAGGCGTGACAGTCGTCGGAACCGCCGGATCAAATCCGGCTGAGCTACCCGTCTTGGAATCCCCAAAGTCGGTATGAGCTGTCAGGTTCACTCCCATCCCCGTTTGGACCACTTCCCGACTTAGGAAATTCACCAAATTCGGCCCGAACTTAGAGGAGAGTCCCCCCTCGAAGGCGTGACAGTCGGCGGAACCGCCGGATCAAATCCGGCTGAGTTACCCGGCTTGGAAGCCCCAACGTCGGTATGAGCTGTCAGGTCCACTCCCATCCCCGTTTGGACCACTTCCCAACATAGGAAATTCACCAAATTCGGCCTGAACTCAGAGGGCAGGCCCCCCTCGAAGGCCAGGCATTCGGCAGAACCGCCGGGACAAATACGACTGTGCTACCCAGCCCCGAAGCCTCAAAGCCGGTATGAGCTGTCAGGTTCACTCCCATCCCCGTTTGGACCACTTCCCGACTTAGGAAATTCTCCAAATTCGGCCTGAACTTATACAACAGTCTCCCCTCGAAGGCGTGACAGTCGGTAGAACCGCTGGATCAAATCCGGCTGAGCTACCCGGCTTGGAAGCCCCAAAGTCAGTATGAGCTGTCAGGTTCACTCCCATCCCCGTTTGGACCACTTCCCGACTTAGGAAATTCGCCAAATTCGGCCTGAACTTATACAACAGTCCCCCCTCGAAGGCGTGACAGTCGGTAGAACCGCCGGATCAAATCCGGCTGAGCTACCCGGCTTGGAAGCCCCAAAGTCGGTATGAGCTGTCAGGTTCACTCCCATCCCCGTTTGGACCACTTCCCGACTTAGGAAATTCACCAAATTCGGCCTGAACTCAGAGGACAGGCCCCCCTCGAAGGCGTAGAAGTCGGCAGAACCGCCGGATCAAATCCGGCTGAGCTACCCGGCCCCGAAGCCTCAAAGTCGGTATGAGCAGTCAGGTTCAGTCCCATCCCAGTTTGGGCCATTTCCCGACTTAGGAAATTCGCCAAATTCGGCCTGAACTTATACAACAGTCCCCCCTCGAAGGCGTGACAGTCGGTAGAACCGCCGGGTCAAATCCGGCTGAGCTACCCGATTTGGAAGCCTTCAAGACAAAACCCATCCGGCAATGCCACTCAAAAAGGGCCCAAATTCAGAAACACCCCCTTCAAAAGGTACCACTTCCTCGGAGACACTACCGGGACACGCTCCGCTCGGCGAAAATTAAGCCCCCACCACTAACTGAAGCCAACCGCAGCCCCAACTTCAACGGAGAAATCAGTAACCAATTCAAAAATGCACTTGGTTACTGACTTCTACTGACTCAAAAATATTCTAAGTGTCGCTGGTTACTGATTTGTACTGACTAAAAAATATTTTTAGTGTCGCTGGTTACTGATTTGTACTGACTGAAAAATATTCTAAGTGTCAGTGGTTACTGATTTGTACTGCTTCAAAATATTCTAAGTGTCAGTGGTTACTGATTTGTACTGACTGAAAAATTTTCTAACCGCCGGGTCAAATCCGGCCGGGCCAGCCGGCTTGGAAGCCTCAAGTTCGGTATGAGCTGTCAGATTCAACCCCATCACCATTTGGACCACTTCCCGACAGAGGAAATTCACCAAATTCGGCCTGAACTCAGAGGGCAGGCCCCCCTCGAAGGCCAGGCATTCGGCAGAACCGCCGGGACAAATACGACTGTGCTACCCGGCCCCGAAGCCTCAAAGTCGGTATGAGCAGTTAGGTTCACTCCCAACCCCGTTTGGACCACGTCCCGACTTAGGAAATTCACCAAATTCGGCCTGAACTTAGACAACAGTCCCCCCTCGAAGGCGTGACAATCGGCGGAACCGCCGGATCAAATCCGGCTGAGCTACCCGTCTTGGAAGCCCCAAAGTCTGTATGAGCTGTCCGGTTCACTCCCATCCCCGTTTGGACCACTTCCCGACTTAGGAAATTCACCAAATTCGGTCCGAACTTAGAGGAGAGTCCCCCCTCGAAGGCGGGACAGTCGGCGGAACCGCCGGATCAAATCCGGCTGAGTTACCCGGCTTGGAAGCCCCAACGTCGGTATGAGCTGTCTGGTCCACTCCCATCCCCGTTTGGACCACTTCCCAACATAGGAAATTCACCAAATTCGGCCTGAACCCAGAGGGCAGGCCCCCCTCGAAGGCCAGGCATTCGGCAGAACCGCCGGGTCAAATCCGACTGTGCTACCCGTCCCCGAAGCCTCAAAGTCGGTATGAGCAGTCAGGTTCAGTCCCATCCCAGTTTGGGCCATTTCCCGACTTAGGAAATTCACCAAATTCGGCCTGAACTCAGAGGACAGCCCCCCCTCGAAGGCGTGGAAGTCGGCAGAATCGCCGGGTCAAATACGGCTGAGCTACCCGGCCCCGAATCCTCAAAGTCGGTAAGAGCTGTCAGGTTCACTCCCATCCCCGTTTGGACCACTTCCCGACTTAGGAAATTCACCAAATTCGGCCGGAACTCAGAGGACAGTCCCCCCTCGAAGGCGTGACAGTCGGCGGAATCGCCGGGTCAGATCCGGCTGGGTTACCCGGCTTGGAAGCCTCAAAGTCGGTATGAGCTGTCAGGTGCACTCCCATCCCCGTTATGACCAATTCCCGACTTAGGAAATTAACCAAATTCGGCCTGAACTCAGAGGACAGTCCCCGCTCGAAGGCGTGGAAGACGGCAGAATCGCCGGGTCAAATCCGGCTGAGCTACACGCACCCGAATCCTCAAAGTCGGTATGAGCTGTCAGGTTCACTCCCATCCGCGTTTGGACCACTTCCCGACTTAGGAAATTCGCCAAATTCGGCCTGAACTTATACAACAGTCCCCCCTCGAAGGCGTGAGAGTCGGTAGAACCGCCGGATCAAATCCGGCTGAGCTACCCGGCTTGGAAGCCCCAAAGTCGGTATGAGCTGTCAGGTTCACTCCCATCCCCGTTTGGACCACTTCCCGACTTAGGAAATTCACCAAATTCGGCCTGAACTCAGAGGACATGTAGAACTCAGAGGACATTGTGAATGCGCATCTATCCAAATATTTCGTCTTCTGAGGATTTCAGATTCAAGCTATCTTCCTGGCCATGAATTCAACAATCGTATCATTCGATCTTTGTTTCCATCTCTTCGCATCTGAACTTACTGATACTTCATTTCTCTCCACATCATATTCTATTTATCTGTGCAACAAATGTAAAGTCCCTCCTGTCTCAAACATCTATCCCTCTCATCACTGCATAGTTCTCAGTAATCTCTCTCAGTGGTCTCCTCTGCACTCTTCCTCTTTCCTCCCCTGGAGGGTGGTGGCCCTCAGGTTCAACAAAAATCACCCGCCTCTGTCTCATGCGAAAGCAGTCAGATGGTTTGGTATGAATATGATGAAGTCATAATTTACCTCAAATCAGTAATCGCCCTTGTCTACAAATTTTTTAAATGATTATTCATGTTTTCAAAGTTCATGCAAGTACATATGACAGAGAGTGTCACCCAAAGCAATTAAATATCCAAATGCGTGATCCAAGTGCATTTGCGTGATGAACAATAATGTAAAAAGGAGAGAGTCACTTTTAGCCTTCAATGAGAATTTGATTTATATAAATAGGCTTTCAGTGGTATGTTCCAAAGTCAGGCATGTACTTTTTTTTAGGTCAACGGTCCACTCTGTGGTTCGCATTTCGATTCACTGTCTACTATTACTGTGTCGAAATGCTGATGGTATGGGGTCGCTTCGAGCGTTGTATGATTGTTGGTGTGGAGTTTGCGAGACCTCCCCATGTTTTTGCGAGTTTTCACTGAGCGTTCCAGTTCCCTTTCACTTTGCAAATGTGAGCAGGTTAAGTGGATTGGCCTAACTAAATTGTCTGTGTTGTGAAGGTTAGGTTGGTTTACACTTGCAATGCAATGGGAATGGTGTTGGATGATGAGTCTGGATGGGATGCAGACCATTCTGGAGGAATGGACTCTTTCTGCACAGAATGGGATGGAACCTCATTGAAGAGCAGAAAAGACTCGAGAGGTTGAACGTTGTATTCCTGTTCAAACGTTCGGAATGGCTACCTACATCTTTTGAAGACTGCACCATTACTGGGAATCTGCAGCATCTTTTTTTTCAGTACTTTAATTGTTATGTTTCGAATTGAACAATTTAGCATCAAGGCTGAAGTTAATTTATCACGGCAGGGAATTAACTTCTTGTCATAATTTGCGACGTTGACTTGTTTTCAAGAAGTTAAATTTAGTTGAACGATGTTGTAATCTCCGTTTCCCCAAAGAAATCTCACAGGATATAAATGAAGCACTTCAGTAAAGTATCGCTTTGGGCTTTGATAGAGAAAGATTGAGGACAAGAGGAAAAAGCAAATGAATTAATTTTGAAAATGCATCTTCCAATTCAGCAGGTGGTGAAAATATATTACGTGATTCTCGCCGTCATTGGTGTCCCTGGTAAGTGACTGTAAGCATTGAAAAAATGCACCCTTGTTGATGAACGGTTTAGCACAGCCCATTTACCTGTCTCGCACATTTTTGTGTTGTGGGAGGAAACCCATGTAGACTCGAGGGGAATGTGCAAACTCCACATAAACAGTAGCCCAATATTGGAATCAAACCCGGGTGCCTGGCGCTGTGAAGCACAGCAGTGATAATCACTGAATCTCCGTGTCACCCTGACGCCTGTATGGGTATATGAATAGGAACGGGTTGGAGGGGTATGAGACGGGAGCTGCCAGGTGGGACTAGATTGGGTTAGGACATCTGGTCGGAACGGACGGGTTGGACTGAAGTGTTTGTTTCTGTGCTGTATATCTGGATGACCTTCTGGATCTGACAGCGTTCGTTTCGTACTGTCGGTTTTTCCCTGAATTGATTACTCTTGTATTTGGCCTGATGAGAACAAGAGAAACACAATTTTTTCAAAAAAAGCTGTTTCTTCAGCAATACTCATTTTTTTGGCCAAAAAAAGTTGTCTTCAATTTTTTTTTTCTCTATTTTGCTTTACTCCCGGATTTTCTTTCCCGTGCAGTAGAGTGAAAAATCATTGTTGGATTCAAATGTTTTTTAATTTCTCGATATTCCGCTGACTCATGTTGAATAGCAAAACAGATATTAGCTAGTTAATGTAAATCAGTTTGTTGACTTGGCAGGACTGGCTGTGTGAAATGCAAATTGATGGCTCCACTGCAGTTTGAATTCTGCAGGTTGAGGTTACCGTGACTGTCTTTCCTTTTTGACCTTTGCCCTTCGTCTGAGGTTTGGTAACCGTCAGGTTAAAGTCATCACGTTCCTGATGACGGACGTCTGCCCGAAACTTCGACTCTCTGACGCTGCCTGACCTGCTATACTTTTTCCAAGTCACACTTTTTGACATTGAACACATGACAGTCTCTTCAGCTGAAAAAGTAGGCTGAACTATCGTAAATGTAACACTTTTTATTGCGTGTCGATGACAAATTCGTTTCTCTCTTTCCAACAAAAATCCACTTGTCGTGAAATATTTTCTGACTCGGTGGGAGAGTTTTAGTTACGGAGAATTATTGCATTGACTGGGCTTGTTTTCATTAGAGCAGAGGAGATTGAGACGACACATCAGTGAGATGGAAATGGGTAGAGCAGATGCTGGGAAATCTGAGTCAAGATGAGGGTGGTTTTGGAGAAGCACAGCACGTCAGGTCGTATCTGAGGAGCAGGAATAATCGACATTTCGGAAAAAGTCCTTCATCAGAAATGAGACATGCCTCATTCCTTATGAAGGGCTTTTTCCCAAAACGTCGATTTTTCCTGTTCCTCGGATGTTGCCTGACCTTCTGTGCTTCTCCAGCATCAACTCTCATTTGACATTAGTAAGATGTATAACGTTATGAAGGATATACATAGTACGCAAGAAGTAATTTTTCTCTGTTGTGGGTGAGATCAATGACCAGGGTGCATCGATTCAAAGTAAAAGGCAAAATATTGAGAAAGGATGCGAGGTAAATACATTTTTTCCAAGACGGTGGTGAGAAACCAGAATTCACGGCCTGTAAATGCGATAAAGACAGTAACCGTAATAACACTTTGATTGTTTTCTTTTTCTTGAAGTGTACTTGCGATGCTGGTCAATCGGTTTAGAATATTTAACAGGGAGTTGTTGACCACAGGCAGATTTTACCAAAGAAACTTTTTTGATGGTATACATCCATATGATTATCTGAATCTATTTTTGTATCTGCAGATATTTGCTGTGCTGGCAACAGAAATCAACCCACATAGTTTTGAAAATTCGTTAGCCATGTTAATTAAACTCTGCTCTTGTTTTCTTCAAAGGAATTCACCATGATCTTAATATCGGTGATTACTGCTTGCACTTCATAACTTGAACCAAGTTATGTGAAACCCTTTAACCCCTATTTCCTTTTTTACTTTTCGGTGTTAAACGATACGTGAAGACTGTGCCATACTGAGAATTGAATGCATTGTAGATGTGTTGTATCTGGAATTAAGAGATCTGTTAAAAGTAAGTCTCCATCAAATTGACTCTGCCCTCCCTCCAAAAGATACACACATTAATCTCACTGCAAGCATTTTGGACTGACAGCCAACTACAGAAGAGAACAAAACTATGCTAGTTATTTTCTGTCATTTTCCCCTTCTCTCCTTTACAGTGAATTTGATAGGAATTGTGATCCTGTCTCGCGGGAATTGTGGCCTCTCTACTTGCACCTCTCATTATCTCGTGGCAATGGCAACGGCGGATCTACTTGTCATTGTTACAGAAGTTATATTGAGACAAATCAGTAATTATTATTTCCAATGGACTTTCCTGGACTTCACCTCTGTGTGTAGTTTTATTGCTGTCCTGGCATCTGCAGCGACAGACTGCTCTGTCTGGCTCACTGTTGCATTCTCCTTTGATCGATTTGTTGCCATTTGTTGCCAACAGATGAAAATAAAATACTGCACGAGAAAAACGGCTGCCATAGTGATATCAGTAATCTGCATTTTACTCTGTTTCAAAAACATACCTTTCTATTTTGTATATGAACCTTGGCTAATAATCAGCAATATATCCTGGTTCTGTTCTGCAAAACCCAGTTATTACTCTGATTCTGGATGGATGGCCTTTGATTGGTGCGATAAGGTTTTAACTCCTTTGCTGCCATTCACTTTAATTCTATTCATTAACACTTTGACAGTCAGGTACATTTTACAGGCCAATAGAGTCCGGAAAGGACTGAGAGGTCAGAGAAAAGGAGGGAATAACAGTGACCGAGAGATGGAAAGCAGAATGAAGTCTGTGATTTTACTTTTTAGTCTGTCTGGTGTTTTTATCCTTCTCTGGTCCGTGTATGTAATTGAAGTCGTATACTATACAGTGACAGAAAAAGATCCTGGGGATTATACAGTGCCTGAAATTAATTTTCAACAAGTTGGAAGTATGCTGCTAAATTTAAGTTGTTGTACAAATACGTTTATTTATGTGGTGACGCAGTCTAAATTCAGAGAACAACTCAGTGGCGTGGTGAAAGTTCCTGTCACATCCATTATTCATCTAATAAAGAAACACAAGTGCTGAAGCCTGATCAATGGCAAACTAAAAGCACGTTCTTCCAAGTGATTTCACTGCTGCCTCCACCATAGGGGCTTCTCGTTCTACTGGTTGACAGATATGTCAACCCTTTAAGTGTGAAGAACAGAAATTGCTGAAGAGACTAACCATGGCTGACAGCATCTGTGAAGAAAGAGGACAGGCGAGATTTCGAGCCCAGTGATCCTTCTTCAGAATTCATAGCTATTCTTTAACTATGTCTACTGCTTACTGGATTCGGTCAAAATGTAAATAAACGTGGTGTAATCAATGCAAAGTTGCGATTTATGTTGTCAGAATCGTTCCTATTTAATTCTTTCACTGTGGGGAGTATGCGTTTTATAACTTAGAGCTGTTGTTTTCTATCTGCTATACTATAACAACGATTCGAATTGTTATCCGCCACTGAGTGTTTCATGGAGCTCAAGGAAGTTTATCCCTTCCCACATTGTGACAGGCAATCCATTTAACTAATTGATAAATCGTATTCTTGCACTTTGATATCCGTGCAAGTACAACGCCATGTCATTCTTTATATGAGCATGTCCTCGAGTATGCGTTTGTGTTTCTTCCTGTCTGTACATGATTGAAGATTTTTTTTGTCAAGCCAAGACTCTGTCTGTTAGAACACGTCCAGATCTGTTGGTTTCTGCTTTCAGTTGTGCGGGTCTTCATGCATACCTGTGTCTGTATATGTATTTTTATTTGCATGTTTCTTTGTGTGTGTGCCGGTGTTGGTGTGGAAACATTTCTCTGTCCATGTGTGTCAGTATTTGTATGAGGAGAAAGTGAAGTCTGCAGATGCTTGAGATCAGAGCTGAAAATGTGTCGCTGGAAGAGCGCAGCAGGTCAGGCAGCATCCAAGGAACAGGATATTCGACGTTTCAGGCATAAGCCCTTCTTCAGGAATCTCATTCCTGAAGAAGGGCTTATGCCCGAAACGTCGAATCTCCTGTTCCTTGGATGCTGCATGACCTGCTGCGCTTTTCCAGCAACACATTTTCACCCCAGTATTTGTATGAGCCAGCGTTGGTCTGGGGTGGACAAAGTTGAAAATTAAACAACACCAGGCTATCGTCCAACAGACTTATTTGGATGCACGAGCTTTTAGATCTCTGTTTCTTCATTTCAAACACCTGATGAAGTAGGAGCGTTTCGAAATCAAATGCTTCCAATTTTACCTGTTGGACTATTACCTGGTGCTGTGTGATTTTTAACTATATGTGTGGGCAGTTATGCGTGAATATGTATATGGTTTCGTGTTTAGTGGTCCCTTGTTATTGTGCGTGTATCTGTGTTTTCTGTGGCTTTGCAAAACCACTGATAGTGGCTGTGTGTTTATGTATGCCTTGTGTCAGAGTCTCTGCATTTGTGTGCATGAGTGACGGTGTGTATTATTTGAATTTATGTTGTTTTCTGTGTGTTTCTGTGATTTTGAGAGAATGCATGCAGACATGGATATTCACGTTGCTCTCTCTGTGGGTCTACATATGTCTTTGTTTCGATGTATTTGAATGCCTGTTTATGCGTGTCTATGAATGTACCAGTGCATCTGCCAGTGTCCATTTTATTGAAGTGGATGGGAACATTCCAGATCATCCGTCCAGGACGACGCCTTTTTGATTGTTTTAAGACCATCCTGATTGTGTTTGAATGCAGAGAGGAATTGCACCTTTATGGTGAGGAGAAGACGGCTGGTGCTCACAAACTGGAAAATTTCGTGTTCATTCTAAATTGTCAAGATAAATGCAGAGCGTATTGAAAGCTACTGGAGAAGGGAAACAAAATGGATTCTAGGTGTGAAGAAATATGTTCTGTGGGAGAGGAGAAAGCAGAAGGAATGGATTCAATTTAAAATTTCTGCTCCATCTCAAACGTTCACGCTGTGAATTTCACAGTTAATAATGGAGAAGTGGAAATCCTCTGTCATTACCATAAAGCTTTTACAGTTCAGTGAAATTTGCCCACAGATCTGCTCGACTGTTCCTCTCGGATTACAAGAGGCTTCTATACTGCATTTCAAACAATGTGATTGTTCTTCGTTGGTTTTTAATTCTGTGCCATATGATTTTAGTTGGGTACCTTCCATACACAATCCTTCCTTAACACTGTAATGCATTTCCTGATAAATATTGCGACACTGTCTTCCCTATTTACCTGTTTCTCTGACTCACCTGGAGCCCCTATATTATGGGCTATTGAGCAGCCCCTTTCAAATAATGTTTCAGTGATAACAATGACATCATGACTCCATCTTCCATAGATTTTTAAGATACAAAGATGGAGAAAGAGAAATCCACTCGGCCATTCCAGCTTCTCCACATCTCAATAGGTTTGTGGCTGCTTTATTTTCTGTTTCAGCTTTGTGTTATGAAGCAAGTCCAGATAGTCCTGGCCTCCCTCCTCTGGAGTTTAACAGAGTCAGAGGTGACTGAATTTAGAGACGTGAGATTCTCAGGGGACGGATACAAGGGAGATTTGGAAAGAGGGTTCCCTTTGGTGAGATAATCTTGAACGAAATGTGCAACTATTTAAGATCAAGGTAAGAAAACGTTTTGATTTCTGCATCAGACAATTGTGGGTCTTTGGAATTCCCTTGCCCAAAAGACAATGGATGCAGTATATTTCCGTGTGTTGACAGCAAATGTATTTGATTCTTGATTACAGAGTGCGTGATATAATATCTGAGGAACTTGGAGATGATGTTAAAATCCGTGTTCATGTTGAATGACTAGGCAGTCAAAGTGGTTTCTTCTTATTCTGTGTTGACCTGCTAACTGGTGACTAACTATTTAAAAGAGGCAGGGGAAGGATCCATGAGAATCCACGAGAAGGAGTACTAGATGTTGGCATATGATGAGTACATTTCTATTCTAAAGGAGAACCCATGAGAAGAGGTTTGTCCGGGTCAAGTGGCAGTAGGGAATGCCTATTCTCTGTCGCATTGCTGAAATCAGCACGTTTGTATAATTGCTGGGTATCGGATAACTGTGAGCATGGTGAGTCTTCTGAAGGTTGGGGAGGATCCACAGCCAAGAAGTACTCCTCGTCCTGGGCAAATTCCACGTCACTCACTGGCTCACATATTGACCATCTTACGAAGTTGTAGCAGAGAGGGAAATTAAAGTGAATTGTATCAAAGTGGGGAAAGGAGAATGAGTTACAGAAATACGGACAGACAAACACAGACAGGGACTGGCAGGGAACTGATACAGCATGAAAGTCTGAAGCAATTATTACAGACATGAAGGACAGGGATTTAATAGAATGTGATAATAACAGGCGGAGGTAAAAGACAGCCAATAGCAGCATGGTAGAGAAAGACAATTACTGACAGGGAAGAGGGAAAATGTTTACATGGTGGCCATGGCAACATCGGATCTATTGGTTATTATCAATAGTATTATAGTGTATTGTATTTTGAGTTATCACTTCCCATTTTCCTTCTTGTCTCACACATCTGTGTGCAAGCTCATTTCATATGTGATTACCACTGGACTTGATCTGACTGTTTGGTTTACCGTTTCCTTCACATTTGACAGATTTGTGGTGATCTGCTGTCAGAAGTTTAAAACAAAACATTGCACCGAAAAAACTGCAATCACAATATTAATAATCATCTCAGCTCTGAACTTGTTTAAGAACATCCCGGTTTTGTTTGCATTTGAACCAGTGCAAATCATTAATAAAATTGAATGGGGCTGCCGTTCAAGTGTAACTTTCATTGCTTCATCTCCCGGAATGGTGTTTGTCTGGTTCCATAGCGCCTGGGTTGCTTGGCTTCCATTTCTCCTAATTTTCTTGTTTAATTCTTTAACAATCCGCCGTGTTGTAGTGGCGAATAGAACTCGCATTGGACTCCAAGGTCACAGAACTGAGAAGCAAAGCAATTCAAGAATAGACAAACGGAGCAATACAATTATTTTATTGTTGTCGGTATCAGGCAGTTTCATATTGCTTTGGTTGACATATTCTGTGAATTTGGTCATGACCAGACTGACACACGGTAATTACTATCGAGGTGACTTTAGCAACCCTGAATACATCGCGACTGAAACAGGAGATATGTTGAAGTTGTTGAGTTGTTTCCTGAACCCATGCATTTATGCAGCAACCCAGAACAAATTCAGAGAAGAGCTAAAGAACGTGGGGAAATCTCTATGGAAGAAAACAAAACATATTATTTGACAACAAGAACAGTGGAAAAGGCAAATGTATTTTCGCCGACTCTTTTTGTAGCTGACCCTGAATTTCACAATCTTCCCATCAGAGAATTTTTTTGGTTCCTCGGGCTGCGCAAAAACATGCTTTCAGCAGATATTCCTTCGATGTTAGTTTGGACATTTGATCTCGATTTTGCATATTTTAAATATTACTTTTAGAGGAACGTTTTGCATTGCATGGGTATACTATGCGTGTTTTCAAAGGTCAATGCTTATTTACAAACAGCATTAGAGGTGACTCGTGACATTTAAAGAAATATATCCATTGCGGATTCTAAGATCCAATGCTCCAGTTTAAAATCCCGGTCACGTTTATTTATGTCTGGAAAAAACACTCAATGATATTGCGGCTGCAAACTCGTGAACTGCCCCGGACTATCTGACAAAGTAACTCATTAAAACGTTATGTATGGCTAAAGAAACATCAAAGCACATGTCCTTCCTTGGTATCCTAGTGATTGTAAAATACTGAACTTTGTTTTTTAAAAAAAAATGAACACACGTAACTAACAATTTCAATAAATGTATCTCACAGTACACACAGGTATGATGACTAAAATATTCAGTGATGAGTGCACTTAGGAACGGTAGATTCATGGAAATATCAAAAATATAAGCGATCGTCTACCTCAATGCTCTTTATTCTGCATTATTCCTGTACCCCTTCATCCTTATAGCTCTTACTAATACACATGTCTACTTCTTGAGCACATTGATTGATTTGACATCAATGATGTATTGTGCCAGATAACTGCACAGATGAACAAACAGTAAAGGTGGAAGAACACAGCATGGCAGGCAGTATCAGGAGGTGGAGAATTTAACGTTTCGGTGCACTACACAGTCTCTGTTTGAAAACTCTCTCATCATCTCAGTGCTGACCGGTCTACCCTGTGTTCTTAGACTGTGACCCATGGTTCCATCTCGCGGTGACATTGTGCGAAATCTGAGCAACTTGTTTTTGTTTTCTCAATCAAATCCTAATATTTCTATTAGATTCAACGAGGGGAAAGTTGAGTCACTGTCTAAGCCAGCGTTTAATGCCCAATCGTTGTAGTCTGACTGAAACTTTCCAGTGCTGTCTTCATGTATGTTACCAGAGGAAGGGTATTTAGGATTGTTCACCTACCTTTCCACATACAGGTACAATTTCAGTGCACTTATGCTCTCAGTTAATTTGATGACATAAACATGTGACAGCTCACAGCGTCACGCAGCACGGAAGCAGAATATTTGGTCCAATGAATTTTTGCCGATCATCATCAGGCAAATGGAAGTCAATCATCAGAAGTGATGGATAACCCAGGGAAGAGCTGCCTACCAGACAACCGTTAGACTACGAGAAATAGAAACAGAATGAGGAAATTCTGCTCATCCACCATTCGCTCATGGCTGATATGCTTCTGCCCGCCATTAGCAGACCTTCTCCCAGTCAGTATTTGTTCTATACAAATTATCGAAGCTGCCTTCGATTTATCAGTTTTTTAAAGAAATCTCACAGAGAATCAAATACTGAAACAACTATTTCAACGTTATAGCATATAGCAAACAAAATAACACCTCTCAATTCTGCAAGTTCAGTCTGAGAATGGAATTTCACTCTCACCAAGTTAGTGGAGGAATTTAGCTCCGATCTGAAGTAATAGTTCCTGCCTTTTCATGTGCCTATTGTTTGAGTGTTGAACGGTATTGTTCTGCGAATGTCTGAGACAGAGGCATCCGAAGATTGAATTCTTATGCACGTTTCTGTCCATCAATTTTATGGTGTGAATCTGTGGATGGTCTTTTCGACACGTTCATTCACTTTATTGATCACGGTGATGGAGGCACCAAGTTTCCAGCTTGCTTTCATATCAGGAGAAGTTCCCCGTTACATTTTACCTTCAGCATTGAATATCTCTTTGAAGCACAACCTTTGCTGCAGTTAATCCCTTTTCCCCAGGACATTCTTTTTTCCAGACGATCTTATTTAACCCACATGCATGTTCCAGCAGGTAATCACGTAATTTTATCTCCTGCCTCACAGAAAACCGCGAACACATGTTCCATCCTAGAAACAGCAAATTACTTTCAATTCCTGCATGACAGGAATTGTCATTCCTATTGTCATGGTCCCTGAACAGGTTACTTCGAAAAAACGTCCATTCGAGTAAATTACCCCAATCTACATTTAATCTGGCTCCTTGTTAAGAAGCCTCTCAGGAGAACAAATGCTGAGACAATTACATTCACTTTATTGCATATTTAAATTAAGCTGCGAATCCTGAAGTGAGCAAGTTAAGCCTCAGAACCCACCTCAGATATAACCCGATTAATGGTGGATTCAGGCTATGATAGTAACCAACACTATCTGTGTTTTGGTGTCAATTAATAGACGCATGTGCAGTGTTGTTCTCCCGAGTTCAGATATTGAGGAATTCTGCAGAAATCCATACTTCAGGTTTCCAGAGACATATCATTGATGATCATTTCGATTCTTTCGTTCAATTGATTAATTATATGTTCAACGTTTGCTTCTTCATAAAAAAAATGCCCCTGCTCCTTAATGTATATTTTTATTCATTGGTGGTATTTTGGCATTTCTGTCTGGCCAGCATTGATTGGGTAAAAACAATGACTGCAGATGCTGGAAACCAGATTCTGGATTAGTGGTGCTGGAAAAGCACAGCAGTTCAGGCAGCATCTGAGGAGCAGTAAAATCGACATACGGGCAAAAGGCCTTCATCAAGAATACAGGCAGAGAGCCTGAAACGTGGTGAGATGAGTGAGAGGAGGGTGGGTGTTGGGAGAAAGCAGCATAGAGAACAATAGATGAGTGGGGGAGGGGATGGAGGTGATAGGTCGGGGGAAGGAGGGTGGAGTGGATAGGTGGAAAGGAAGATAGGCAGGTAGGACATGTCATGGGGACACTGCTGAGCTGGAAGTTTGGAACTGGGGTGAGGTGGGAGAAGAGGAAACTGTTGAAGTCCACATTGATGCCCTGCGGTTGAAATGTTCCAAGGCGGAAGATGAGGCGTTCTTCCTCCAGGCCTGTGGTGGTAAGTGAGCGGCAGTGAAGGAGGCCCAGGACATCCATGTCCTCAGCAGAGTGTGGGGAAGAGTTGAAATGTTGGGCCACAGGGCGATGTGGTTGATTGGTGCGGGTGTCCAGGAGATGTTCCCTAAAGCGCTCTGCTTAGGAGGCGTCCAGTCTCCCCAATGTAGAGGAGTCCGCATCGGGAGCAATGGATACAATAAATGATATTGGTGGATGTGCAGGTAAAACTTTGGTGGATGTGGAAGGCTCCTTTAGGGCCTTGGATGGAGGTGAGGGAGGAAGTGTGGGCCTAGGTGTTGCGATTCCTGCGGTGGCAGGGAAGGTGCCAGGATGGGAGGGTTCATTGAATATCTCTAGTTGCTCTTGAGAAGGGAATGGTTTGCTGCTATTTTAAACATTTCCATCTCATCTACAGTGGAGTAATCACAATGTTAATAAGGAGAGAATTCCAGGATTTTCACACAGCGAATGTGAAGGAATGGTGATATATTTCCAAGACAGGATTGAGATTAGCTTCGAGGGGAAGTTAAGGATGTTGGCTGAGGATTTTTGGTGAATTTCTGCAGTGCTTGTTGTAGATAGTACGTACTGCTGCGACTGTGAGTTGGTGGGGGAGGGAGGAGGTGCTGGTGCATGTCACACCAAATGCGTGGGCTGCTTTGTCCTCGAGAATGGCCAACTTTTTGATTGTCTTTGGACCTTCACTTTTGCAGAGAATTGGGGAATTTCGATCAGACTCCCGACTTTGTCCTTGCAGAAGTTGATTTCCAAGAACCACACCTGCTGTCTTTGTATTATACAGAGGAGAATGACCACCCCTCTTAGAACAAAAACTGCATCACCCAACGGGGAGTGCCATGCCATATAATCTTTAAAAGGACTAGGAAAAGAGGTGTCATCCTGTTTTTCAGCAACTTCCAGTGATTAAGCGATATAAATCCCTGACACTCATTTTACAATGCACAAATCATAACTTATTTATCTGACTCGATCAGTGAACAAGTTAACTAAACTATTATCATACCAAAATATTCCACTATAACTACAATGCGCGAGAAAAACACAAGACTGAAATCGTGTGCTCTTCCAAGAAGTACAACTCCCACACGTGCAATAAAAGAGTACGATATACTCTCTCCAAATTGCAGCCAGGGTAAGTGTCTATTTACAGATGTTCTAAAATTTGACAAACGTCCAAATATATTGTCTCTGAATTCTGAGTCAGTATTTTTTCCTTCATTATTTTCAGTGATCCTCTCACATCATGCTGGAAAGGGAATTGAAATGGACTGAATTTGCTGGATTCGTTTGTTTCATCTCGAATGGAAAATAAGGTGCACACGGATATTCTGTATCCTGGTCATCTGGACAGTCTTGACCATCAACCCTCAACGTGTCTTAAAAGCCTGGTGCCAGCTTTCTACCGCTCCATTGCGATTCTGGATGGTGTACAATAGATTGAATTGTTGTATTGGTAACTATTCTATAACTTACCTGAATAATTTTGTCGTAACATTTGATATGATTTATTCTCTGTGATTGTCTGTATCTAGTGAAAAGCTTGTGTACCACTTCTGCAGTCCTTTCAACTGTGATATGGCAGAATGGAAAGACGTCTGGAAATGTATTGGACACATATACTTCTGTCAACGAACGGTGATTCCTTTTTTTTAACATTGTTGGTAGGTATCCTACAGAAGCCATGTTTTCTCAAATGCACGAATGAGTATTAAAGGTGTGGGTTTAATTTCTGCCTGAGATTTTCTAGATACCTCACATGCATGATATGCGTGCAAAATGGTCCACTCCATCCTTAAATGGCCCTGGCCAAGTGAAATGATTTGTATTTTCGCTTGATTTTTTCTTAAAAGCTGAATGCCCTTGCATTGGTAATTCATATACTACATGCAACATCGCCTTTATATAACCCCATGATAACACGGTTTGTTGAAGCTTTGCCAATTTCTCATCAGCCTGATATATCATGGTCTCTGTTTCCTGATCAAGATATCATTTTTATGTTCGTAACATTCGGGACTATACTCAGATTGTTGTCTCCGTTCACTAATTGATATAATTGCTTCTGTTTTTCAACTTCCTGTTGTAACTGACTTAATTGCTTTGCATGACAAATATTCGCCTTATCCTCTACTGATTCTTTTTCTGCTTGAATCACTCGATCAAATATGGCCTCTGATAATTCTACTTCAACTTCTTTATCTGTGTTCTCTGATTTCTGCTCCTGATTCAACTGGTAAGTTTTTGACCTTGTGACCACACAAACTGGAGAAATCCGCGTATAAACTTACTGTAATTCTTCAGTTGCGTTCTTCTGCACTGGTGTTTCTCCTACCTTTGATCCAGCGATGTCATTGGCAAGGACAAAGTGTATTCCTGGAGCTGAGAGTTTCTCTAGTACTCCGACCACCACTTCTTCACTTTACACTGGACACTGCCACCTTACTCTACATAAAGGAGCAGCTCTCGTCTCACTATGAATCCTATGTATTAGCACGTTAGTCTGGAAATAGTCCTTCTTAATTACATATATCTCACCAACAAAGATTGACATGAATCATTATCTCATAATACTGTAACTTCTCTACCTGCTGCTGTCGAGAGATGAGGGTAAACCTGACTTTTACAAGTAAATGATTTAAGATTCGCCTCTTTGTTCTCAACGACTCTCAGACCAGGTCGGACATTCTGTTGCAGCGTTTCCGTATCCAATATGCTTTCCACCATTTCGACTGGGACAACCCATCTATCCTGGGACAGGCTAAGCAAAGACATGCCAGAGAATTCTTATAGGCCTCGCTCTCCAATCACAACGCCATAAACAAACACTTAGATCTAGATACCTTCTATAAACCCCTCAGAAAACGAACAGGAATTTACATCACCACAAACCCCAGGAACCCCATCCAGGAGAAAGACATAAATAGAAAGCAGGAGACAACAGCTTCGCTTCACTTGGAGGTCGCCACTGATGATGTTACCTAGCCAGGTAATGAAACACCTGGATATCAAACCTACAGCTCAGCGACCAAACCTACAGCCTTTACAAAAGTATGAAACGTTGACCTTTTTAGAATCCTCTGCTACTTTCCCAAATGCATTCTTTTCATTGGAAAGTTAGAACCAATGCCTCTACTGCATCTGAAGCTAAATCTTTTCAGATTCCAGCGTGCAATTTAGAAGGACCAGGAGATATATAGCCCAATTAATTCCTCAGTTTCTCTCGAGATATGTTGATCCTCAATTCCTCTTATCTATTCTTAAACATTAGTATCTCCTTTGAAAATAGTACAAGCTGCTTTGTATTTTGTCAGAGAAACAATCAGATTCATTCAATGCTCGGTGTTCATACCAAGGCTAGTACTTGAAAGATTTGATTTCCAGTTTGAATAGAATATGTTCCTGGCTCGGCTGGTGGCACTCTTCAAGGTAAGAAGGAAAATTACTGGTTTTATTGAATAGGTGTGTAAATGAGTGAACCTCCAAGAAAGTATTCAATTGTTGAGAATTCACTTGTCCATTAAACGTGACTGAGTATACGATTTCAGAAACTGGGGAATGGTTAGGCTGTGATGAGCTGTCATATGCATGTGGTCAGACAAGGGTAGTTGATAAAGGGATTAATGACAGAAACTTAGATACCAATTCACGAGGCAGGAATATGTCATTCAAAGGAAAACGGTCTAAATTCAAAAATGAGGTAAAGTTCATGACATTAGAATCCAATGAACAGAAAATGCAACGGAAGTGAAGTCAACGATGCCAGGTCGAGATCTTCTTTTATTGAGGGTATTATGCAAAAGAAACGTTTCTTTTCGTTGCCCAGGTGATTGTGAGTAATATCAGCGATGAGTTGAGGCAATTGACTCTCTAGAGGTCCGATGGATATATCAATACACGTATCCATTCCATACCTTGGCCACACACCAGTCACTGATCTTCAGCCTCTGTAGAAGGCATTTATTCTCAGAAATGACGAAACCACCGATTTTACTGTTGAAAGAGATTTTCTATCCACTTCTCGCAGCTGTTAGTCTTCCAGGTGAGCCATTCAAACCGTTTGCATTTAATTGATTTTAGTTTTTCCTTGTTAATGCTACTTACTGACTATCTCAGTGTTACCAGAACTAAATCGAGAATCATGTCAGGACACCTTTTCCTATTCCCTTTTTCTGTAAGCAGTACTGGTTTAACAATAACAATTCAACATAAGAGTCGTCTGAAATATACCTGTTGATCTTTAGAGAGTGCCACAATACCACATAGATTGATGACTGGAACAGTGTATTAAATATTTGGGTAATTTTTCTATTTTATAAATCACACAGAATGTGTTCAAAAGTATCTTTTCCTCTGTTTCAATCATGCATTGCAATACTAACGATCATTTCTGTTTCTCTGATAGCGAACATGATGACTATTTTAATTCTTTTTCGAGGAAACTGTGGTCTTTCCAAATGTATCTCGGTTTACATGATGGCCATGGCAACATCGGATCTATTGGTTACTATCAATGGTATTATAGTGTATCGTATTTTGAGTTATCACTTCCCATTTTCCTTCTTGTCCCACACACTTGTGTGCATGCTCATTGCATACATGATTGTGAACAGTCTCAATTTAACTGTTTGGTTTACCGTTTCCTTCACATTTGACAGATTTGTGGTGATCTGCTGTCAGAAGTTTAAGACAAAATATTGCACTGAAAAAACTGCAACCACAATATTAATAATCATCTCAGTTCTGATCATGTTAAAGAACATCCCTGTTTTGTTTGCATATGAACCAGTGCAAATTATTAATCAAATTGAATGGAGCTGCCGGTCAAGTGTAACTTTCTTTGCTTCATCTCCCGGAATGGTGTTTGTCTGGTTCTACAGCACCTGGGTTGCTTGGCTTCCATTTCTCCTAATTTTCTTGTTTAATTCTTTAACCATCCACCGTGTTGTCGTGGCGAATGGAACTCGCATTGGACTCCAGGGTCACAGAACTGAGAAGCAAAACAATTCAGGGATGGAAAACCGGAGGAAGTCCATAATTTTATTGTTCTCGGTATCAAGCATTTTCATATTGCTTTGGTTGACACATTCTGTGAGTTTGGTCATGACCAGATTATCACACGGTAATTACTATCGAGGTGATTTTAGCAACCCTGAATACATCGCGACTGAAACAGGAGCTATGCTGATGTTGTTGAGTTGTTTCCTGAACCCATGCATTTATGCAGCAACCCAGAACAAATTCAGAGAAGAGCTAAAGAACGTGGGGAAATCTCTATGGAAGAAAATAAACCACATTATTTTAAAAACCCGTGGACAAGACAAATATACTTAACAGAAATCTCTTTGTAGCTGAAATTTAGTTTCATGTTAATGTTCGCCAAACAATTATCTTTGTCCATCGGGCTGTGCAAAAAAAAAAGCTTTATGCAGATATTCCTTCAATGTTTGAGTGAATATTTGATCTCGATTTTACAACCTGCTTTTACTTATTTTAGCTGGAAAGTTTGCATTTGCATGGATATACTACCTTTCATCTCAAAACTCAATTTTTTTTTAGCGGCGACATTTGACATTAAAGTAAATTAGTCCATTTGTGACTCTCAGATCCAATGCTTCAGATTAAAATCCCTGTCAACCTTATTTATGGCTGGAAAAAATAATTAAAGATATTGCTGCTTCAAACATGTGAACTGCATATTTCATGTGAATACTGCAGGAAAGGCACTCGATCATCTGACAAAACAGCACATTGAAACGTTATATACGGCTAAATAGACAAAATGTCCTTCCTTGCTGTCCTAGTGATTGTATAAGGCTGAATAGAAAATAATATTTGAACAGATGTAGCCGACAATTTCTGTAAGTTATCTCATAGTACACATAGGCATATGATTAAAGCATTCATTGATGAGTGCATAAATGCACCGTAGTTCCGTGGACGTGTGGAATGTACGGGCGACCTTTCACCACAATGCTCTATTTCCGCATTCTTCCTCTATCAGTTCATCCCGATTGCCCTCAGAAGGTCACCAGTCTCCTTCTGGAACGTATTGACAGTCTTGACCTCAATTACGTTCTGAACCAGAGAGATCCACAGGTAACCAACAGTCAGGTGAAAGAGTACAGCATCGCAGTGAGTATGAGGACGTCGAGAAATCAACGTTTCGGGTGTACCCCACAGTGTCTGTTTGGAAACTCTCTGATCATCTTAATACTGAACGTTCTACGCCCTGTTCTGAGACTGTGTCCCGTGGTTCCAGCTCGCAGTGACATTGTGGGAAATCAGAACAACATGCTTTTTTTCCTAACTCAGAAAATAAGATTTTCTGAATCAAATCCTAATATTTCTATTAGATTCGACGAAGGGAAGGTTAAGTCACTGTCTAAGCCAATACTTAATGCCCACTCGTTGTTGTCTGACTGAAATGGTGTAGTGTTGTCTTCTTCATTGGTACCAGATGAAGGCTATTTAGGTTTGCTCACCGACATTTCTTCATACAGGTACAATATTTAATACACGTATGCTCTCATTTAATTAGATGGCATAAACATGGAATAGACTCACAGAGTCACACAGCACGGAAGAAGAGTCTTCGCTCCAACCAGTTTCAGCTGATCATTTTCAGGGAAATGGAAGTCAATCATCAGAAGTGAGGGAAGACCCAGGGAAAAGCCGTGTAGCAGACAACCATTAGACCCGATATTATAAAAACCGAATTAGGAGATTCGGCCCATCCGTCACTCATGGCTGATGTGCTTTTGCGCATTATTAGCAGACCTTCTCCCAGTCAGTCTTGAATCCCTTTCTTATATGCAAATTAACGAAGCTACTTTCAATTCGATAGTTTATTTAAGAAAACTTAGATATTCAAATACTGAAACACGTATTTCAATTTTATTGCACGTAGCAAACAGATTATTACCTCCCAAGTCCGCATGTTCAGCCTGAGAATGGAATTTCCCTCTTACAAAATTAGTGGAGGAATTTAGCTCCGATTTCAAGTAATACTGTCTGCCTTTGGGATGTGCCTAATGTTTGAATGTTAAATGGTATTGTTCTGCGAATGTCTGAGACTGCGGCATCCTGAGATTGAATTCTTGCACAAGTTTCTGTCCACCAAAGTTATGGTGTGAATCTGTGATGAGCCGCCATATGCATTACTGCTGGAACAGTTGGCAATTGTCCAGACAAGAGAACAGTCGATAACGGGATTAATGACGAAAGGACTGAGATACCAATTCACGAGGCAAGATTATTTCACACAAAGGAAAGCTGTCTAAATTCAGAAATGAGGGAAAGTACATGACATTAGAATCCAGGGAACAGAGAAGGCAATGGAATTGAAGTTACCGATGCCAGGTGCAGATCATATTCTATTTAGGATATTATGCAAAAGTAAAGTTTGTTTTAGTTTCACAGGTGAATGTGAGTAGTATCAGTGATGACTTAAGATAATTGCATCTCTAGAGTTCTGATGCATGCATAAATGCACATTACCTTTCCATACCTTGGCCACACGCCAGTCACAGAACTTCAGCTTCTGCTGAAGACATTCATTCTCAGAAATGGCAAAACCACCGATTTTGCTGTTGAAGGAGTTTTACTATCCGCTTCTCGCAGCTGTTAGTCTTCCAGGTAAGGCAGTCAACCAGTTTGTATTTAATTGACTTAAGTTTTTCATTGTTAATGCCACATACTGTTTATTTCAATGTTACAAGATCAAAATAAAAATCGTGCCAGGACACGTTTTCCTCTACCTATTTTTCTGGAAGCATTAGTAGTTTAACAATAATAATTCAGTGTATATTTGTTGATCTTCAGACAGTCCGACAATACCACATAGAATGATGACCTGAACAGCATATTAAATTCTTGGGTAAATGTCAGGCATTGTAAATCACTCAGAATGTGTTCAAATACTTTTAATATGTAACTTCACCTCTCTTTCAATCATGCATTGCAATATTAACGATCATTTCTATTTCTCTGACAGCGAACATGATGACTATTTTAATTCTTTTTCGAGGAAACTGTGGTCTTTCCAAATGCATCTCGGTTTACATGGTGGCCATGGCAACATCGGATCAATTGTTTATTATCAATAGTATTAGATTAGATTAGACTTACAGTGTGGAAACAGGCCCTTCGGCCCAACAAGTCCACACCGACCCGCCGAAGCGCAACCCACCCATAACCTAACACTACGGGCAATTTAGCTTGGCCAATTCACCTGACCCGCACATCTTTGGACTGTGGGAGGAAACCGGAGCACCCGGAGGAAACCCACACAGACACGGGGAGAACGTGCAAACTCCACACAGTCAGTCGCCTGAGTCGGGAATTGAACCCGGGTCTACAGGCGCTGTGAGGCAGCAGTGCTAACCACTGTGCCACCGTGCCGCCGTAAATTGTAGATTGTATCATATTTTGAGTTATCACTTTCCATTTTCCTTCTTGTCCCAGACATCTGTGTGCAAGCTCATTTCATACTTGACTACCATTGGTCTGGATCTAACTGTTTGGTTCACCGTTTCCTTCACATTTGACAGATTTGACAGAATCTCTTTGTAGCTGCTCCTGAATTTCACAATGTTACCATCAGAGAATGATTTTGGTCCGTCGGTCTGTGCAGAAACATGCTTTCAGCAGATATTCCTTCGATGTTTGATTGGACATTTGATGTAGATTTTGCATATTTTTAACGTTATTTTTGGATCAACGTTTTGCATTGCATGGATATACTATCAGCATTTTCAAAGGTCAACGTTGATTTAAAAATAGAATTAGAGGTGACACGTGACGTTTAAGTAAATATATTCATTGTGGATTCTCAGATCCAATGCTACAGTTTAAAATCCCGGTCACGTTTATTTATGCCTGGAAAAAATACTCAATGATATTGCTGCCGCAAACTCATGAACTGGCCCGGACTATCTGACAAAGTAACTCATTAATACGTTATGTATGGCTAAAGAAACACAAAGAAAATGTCCTTCCTTGGTATCCTAGTGATTGTAAAAAGATGGAACACGCGTAACCCACAATTTCAATAAATATATCTCACAGTACACACAGGTATGATGACTAAAATATTCAGTGATGCGTGCATTTAGGAACCGTAGGTTCGTGGTAATATCAAAAATATGAGCAATCATCTTCCTCAATGCTTTTTTTTCTGCATTATTCCTGTACCCCTTCATCCTTATAGCCCTTACAAATATGCGTGTCTACTTCTTGAGCACATTGATTGATTTGACCTCAGTTATGTTTTGTGCCAGAGAACTGCACAGATGAACAAACAGTAAAGGTGGAAGAACACAGCATGGCAGGCAGTGTCAGGTGGTGGAGAATTTAACGTTTCGGTGTACGACACAGTCTCTGTTTGAAAACTCTCTCATCATCTCAGTGCTGACCGTTCTACCCTGTGTTCTTAGACTGTGACCCATGGCTCCAGCTCGCAGTGACATTGTGGGAAATCTGAGCAACTTGCTTTCTCTCAATCAAATCTTAATTTTTCCATTAGATTTAATGAGGGGAAAGTTGAGTCACTGTCTAAGTCAGTAGTTATTGCCCACTCGTTGCTGTCTGACTGAAACTGTCCAGTGCTGTCTTCATATATGTTAACAAAGGAAAGGTATTCATGTTTGTTCACCTACCTTTCCTCATACAGGTACCATTTCAGTGCACCTATACTCTCAGTTAATTAGATGACATAAACATGTATCAGACTCACAGAGTCACACAGCACGGAAGCAGAATATTCGGTCCAATGAGTTCTTGCCGATCATCATCAGGTAAATGGAAGTCAATCATCAGAAGTGATGGGTTACCCAGGAAAGACTTGTCTGCCAGACAACCATTAGACTACAAGAAATAGATACAGAATTAGGAAATTCGGCTCATGGCTGATATGCTTCTGCCCGCCATTAGCAGACCTTCTCCCAGTCAGTATTTGTTCTATGTGAATTATCAAAGCTGCCTTCGATTTGACAGTTTCTTTAAGAAATCTGATAATCAAATGCTGAAACAACTATTTAAACTTTATAGCACATACTATCATAGCAAACAAAATAACAAGTCTTTCAAGTCTGCAAGTTCAGTCTGAGAATGCAATTTCACTCTCACCAAGTTAGTGGAGGAATTTAGCTCCGATCATAAATAATTCTGCCTGTCTTTGCATGCCCCTACTGTTTGATTGTTAAACGGTATTGTTCTGCGAATGTCTGAGACAGAGGCATCCTGAGATTGAATTCTTATGCACGTTTCTGTCCATCAACTTTATAGTGTGAATCTGTGAATGGTCTTTTCGACACATTCATTCACTTTATTGCTCACTGTGATGGAGCCACCAACCTTGCAGTTTGCTTTCATATCAGGAGTAGCTCCCCTGTTACATTTTACCTTCAGCATTGAATATCTCTTTGAAGCACAGCCTTTGCTGCAGTTAATCCCTTTTCCCCAGGACATTCTTTTTTCCAGACGATCTTATTAAACCCACATGCATGTTCCAGCAGGTAATCAAGTAATTTTATCTCCTGTCTCACAGATAACTAAGAACATATGTTGCATTCCTGAAACAGCAAAATACTTTCAATTCCTCTATGACCTTTTGCCATTGTCCCTGAACAGGTTACTTCGGAAAATGTACATTCGAGTAAATTACCCCAATCTACACTTAATCTGGCTACATGTTAAGAAACCTCACAGGAGAACAAATGCTGAGACAATTACTTCCACTTTATTGCATATTTAAATTAAGCTGAGAATCCTGAATTGAGCAAGTTAAGCCTCAGAACCTACCTCAGATATAACCCGATTAATATTGGATTCAGGTTATGATTCTAACATTATCTTTGTTTTGGTGTCAATTAATAGACCCATGTGCAGTGTTGTTCTCCAGAGTTCAGGTATTGTAGAATTCTACAAAAATCCATACTTCAGGTCTATGGAGACATCTAATTGATGATCATTTCGATTCTTGCGATCAAATGATTAATTGTATGTTCAGTGCCCTCCAGTTAGTAGTTTGCTTCTTCGTTAAAAAAGAAGGCCCCTGCTCCTTAATGTATATTTTTATTCATTTGTGGGATATCAGCATTTCTGTCTGGCCAGCATTGATTGGCTAAAAACAATGACGGCAGATGCTGGAAACCAGATTCTGGATTAGTGGTGCTGGAAAAGCACAGCAGTTCAGGCAGCTTCCGAGGAGCAGTAAAATCGACGTTTTGGGCAAAAGCCCTTCATCAGGAATACAGGAAGAGAGCCTGAAGGGTGGAGAGATAAGTGAGAGGAGGATGGGGGTGGGGAGAAAGTAGCATAGAGTACAATAGGTGAGTGGGGGAGGGGATGGAGGTGACAGGTCGTCGGGAGGAGTGTGGGGTTGATAGGCGGAAAGGAAGTTAGGCAGGTAGGACGAGTCATGGGGACATTGCTGACCTGGAAGTTTGGAACTGGGGTGAGGTGGGGGAAGGGGAAATGAGGAAACAGTTGAAGTCCACATTGATGCCCTGGGGTTGAAGTGTTCCGAGGTGGAAGATGAGGCGTTCTTCCTCCAGGTCGGTGGTGGCAGTGAAGGAGGCCCAGGACATCCAGTCCTCAGCAGAGTTGGGGGGAGAGTTTAAATGTTGGGCCACAGGGCGGTGTGGTTGATTGGTGCGGGTGTCCAGGAGATGTTCCCTAAATCGCTCTGCTAGGAGGAATCCAGTCTCCTCAATGTAGAGGAGACAGCATCTGGAGCAATGGATACAATAAATGATATTAGTGGATGTGCAGGTAAAACTCAGATGGATGTGGAAGGCTCCAGTTGGGCCTTGGATGGAGGTGAGGGAGAAAGTGTGGGCGCAGGTTTTGCAACTCCTGCAGTGGCAGGAGAAGGTGCCAGGATGGGAGGGTTTATTGAACAGCTCTAGTTGCTCTTGAGAAGGGAATGGTTTGCTGCTGTTTTAAACATTTCCATCTCATCTACAGTGGAGTAATCACAATGTTAATAAGGAGGGTATTCCAGGATTTTCACACAGCGAAAGTGAAGGAATGTTGATATGTTTCCAAGACAGTACTGAGAGTGGTTTGGAGGGTAGGATGAAGATGCTGGTTGAGGACTTTTGGTGAATTTCTGCAGTGCTTGTTGCAGATAGTACGTACTGCTGCGACTGTGAGTTGGTGGGGGAGGGAGAGGGTACTTGTGCATAACACACCAAATGCGTGGGCTGCTTTGTCCTCGAGAATGGCCAACTTTTTGATTGTATTTGAACCTTCACATCTTCAGAGAAGTGGTGAATTTTCATTCGGTCTCCTGACTTTGTCCTTGCAGAAGATGTGTTCCAAGAACCACACCTGCTGTCTTTGTGTTATACAGAGGAGAATGACCATCCCTCTTAGAACAAAAACTGCATCACCCAAAGGGGAGTGCTATGCCATATAATCTGTTAAAACGACCAGGAAACGAGGTGTCATCCTGTTTTTCAGCAACTTCCAGTTGTTAAGTGAAATAAATCCCTGACACTTATTTTACAATGCACAAATCATAACTTACTTATCTGACTCGAACAGTGAACAAATTAACTAAACTATTATCATACCAAACCATTCCCCTGTAACTACTAATCACGAGAAAAACACAAGACCGAAATGGTATGCTGTTCCAAGAAATACAACTCCCACACGTGCAATAAAAGAGTACGATTTACTCTCTCCAAATTGCAGCCAGGGTAAGTGTCTATTTACAGATTTTCTAAAATTTGACAAACGTCCAAGTATGTGGTCCCTGATTTCTGAGTCAGCATTTTCTCCTTAATTATTTTCAGTGACCCTCTCACATCATGCTGGAAAGGGAATTGAAGTGGACTGAATTTGCTGAATTCGTTTGTTGCATCTCGAATGGAAAAGTAGGTGCACAAGGAATTTCTGTATCCTGATCATCTGGATAGTCTTGACCAATAACCGTCATAATGTCTTAAAAGCCTGGTGCCAGCTTTCTACCGCTCCTTTGCGATTCCGGATGGTCTGCAACAGATTGAATTGTTGTATTCGTAACTCTTCTATAAATTGCCTGAATAATTTTTGACGTAAAATTTGATCTGATTGTTTCTCTGTGGTTGTCTGTATCTAGTGAAAAGCTTGTGTACCACTTCGGCAGTCCTTTCAGCTGTGATATGGCAGAATGGAAAGGCCTCTGGAAATGTATTGGACTCGTGTATTTTTTGTCATCGAGTCGTGATTCCTTTTTTAAAAATCTCATGTTTCGTCAAATGCTCGAATGAGTATTAAAGGTGTTGGTTTTATTTCTGCCTGATATTTTCCAGATATCTGACATGCATGACATGTGTGCAAAACGGTCAACCCCATCCTTATATGGTCCAGGCCCAACAGATGGATGAAACAAAACACCACTTCGACTGGGACAACACATCTATCCCGGAACACGCTAAACAAAGACATACCAGAGAATTCCTAGAGTCCTGGCACTCCAACCACAGCGCCATAAACAAGCACATAGATCTAGATACCATCTATCAAACCCTCAGAAAACGAACAGGAATTTACTTCACCACAATCCCCAGGAACTCCATCCAGGAGAAAGATATAAATAGAAAGCAGGAGACAACAGCTTCGCTTCACTTGGAAGTCGCCACTGATGATGTTACCTAGCCAGGTAATGAAACGTCTGGATATCAAACCTACAGCTCAGCGAGCAAACCTACACCATCAACAAAAAGTATTATAAGTTGACCATTTTAGAATCCTCTGCTACTCTTCCCAAATTCATTGTTTTAATTGGAAAATTAAAACCAATGCATCTACTGCATCTGTAGCTCCATCTTTTCAGTTTCCATCGTGCAATTTATAACGACCAGGAGATATATATCCCAATTAATTCCTCAGTTTCTCTCATGATATATTGATACTCAATTCCTCTCCTCTATTCTTAAACAGTATCTCCTTTGAAAGTAGTACACGCTGCTTTGTGTTTTGTAAGAAAAACAATCTGATTCATTCAATGCTCGGTGTTCATACCAAGGCTAGTACTTGAACTATTTGATTTCCAGCTTGAATAGAATATGTTACTGGCTCGGCTGGTGGCACTCTTAAAGGAAAGAAGGAAAATTACTGGTTTTATTGAAGAGGATGAGTAAATGAGTGAACCTCCAAGAAAGTAATCAATTGTTCAGAATTCACTTGTCCATTACTCGTGACTGAGTGTACGATTTCAGAAACTGGGGAATGGTTAAGCTTCTGCCCGCCATGAGCAGACATTCTCCCAGTCAGTATTTGTTCTATGCAAATTATCAAAGCTGCATTCGATTTGACAGTTTCTTTAAGAAACCTCACAGACAATCAAATACTGAAACAACCATTTCAACTTTTTAGCACATAGCAACCAAAATAACACCTCTCAAGTCTGCAATTTCTGTCTGAGAGTGGAATTTCGCTCTCATCAAGTTAGTGGAGGAATTTAGCTCCGATCTAAAGTAATACTGCCTGCCTTTGCATGTGCCTCCTGTTTGATTCTTTCAAGGTATTGTTCTGCAAATGTCTGAGACTGAGGCATCCTGAGATTGAATTCTTCTGCACGTTTCTGTCCAACAAGTTTATAATGTGAACCTGTGGATGGTCTTTTCGACATATTCATTCACTTTACTGATCACTGTGATGGAGCCACCAATCTTGCAGCTTGCTTTCATATCAGGAGTAGCTCCCCTGTTACATTTTACCTTCAGCATTGAATATCTCTTTGAAGCACAGCCTTTGCTGCAGTTAATCCCTTTTCCCCAGGACATTCTTTTTTCCAGACGATCTTATTTAACCCACATGCATGTTCCAACAGGTAATCAAGTAATTTTATCTCCTGTCTCACAGATAACTAAGAACATATGTTCCATCCCAGAAACAGCAAAATACTTTCAATTCCTGTATGACCTTTTGTCATGGTCCCTGAACAGGTTACTTCGGAAAAAAAGTCGATTCGAGTAAATCACCCCAATCGACATTTAATCTGGCTACTTGTTAAGAAGCCTTACAGGTGAACAAATGCTGAGACAATTACTTCCACTTCATTGCAAATTTAAATTAAGCTGAGAATCCTGAAGTGAGCAAGTAAAGCCTCAGAACATAGCTCAGATATAACCCGATTAATGGTGGATTCAGGCTATGATTTTAACCAACACTATCTGTGTTTTGATGTCAATTAATAGACCCATGTGCAGTGTTGTTCTCCAGAGTTCATCTATTGAGGAATTCTACAGAAATCCATACATCCGGTCTATAGAGACATCTCATTGATGATGATTTCGATTCTTTCGATCAAATGATTAATTATTTGTTTAGCACCCTGCAGTTTGTAGTTTGCAACTCATTAAAAATAAAGCCCCTGCTCCTTAATGTATATTTTTATTCATTGGTGGGATATCGGCATTTCTGTCTGGCCAGCATTGATTGGGGAAAAACAATGACTGCAGATGCTGGAAACTAGATTCTGGATCAGTGGTGCTGGAAAAGCACAGCAGTTCAGGCAGCATCCGAGGAGCAGTAAAATCGATATAGGGGCAAAGTCCCTTCATCAGGAATACAGGAAGAGAGCCTGAAGCGTGGAAAGATAAGTGAGAGGAGGGTGGGAGTGGGGAGAAAGTAGCATATAATACAATAGCTGAGTGGGGGAGGGGATGGAGATGATAGGACGGGGGGAGCAGGGTGGAGTGGATAGGTGGAAAGGAAGTTAGGCAGGTAGGACAAGTCATGGGGACATTGCTGAGCTGGAAGTTTGGAACTGCAGTGAGTTGGGTGAAGGGGAAATGAGGAAGCTGTTGAAGTCCACATTGATGCCCTGGGGTTGAAGTGTTCCGAGGCGGAAGATGAGGTGTACTTCCCCCAGGAGTCTGGTGGTTAGGGAGCGGCGGTGAAGGAGGCCCAGGACCTCCATGTCCTCGGCAGAGTGGGAGGGAGAGTTTTGATGTTGGGCCACAGGGCAGTGTGGTTGATTGTTTCAGGTGTCCAGGAGATGTTCCCTAAAAGCGCTCTGCTAGGAGACGTCCAGTCTCCCCAATGTAGAGGAGTCCGCATCGGGAGCAATGGATACAATAAATGATATTGGTGGATGTGCAGGTAATTCTTTGATGGATGTGGAAGGCTCCTTTAGGGCCTTGGATGGAGGTGAGGGAGGAAGTGTGTGCGCTGGTTTTGCAATTCCCGCGGTGGCAGGGGAAGGTGCCAGCATGGGAGGGTTTTTTGAACAGGTCTAGTTGCTCTTGAGATGGGAATGGTTTGTAGCTATTTTAAACATTTGCATCTCATCTACTGTGGAGTAATCACAATGTTAATAAGGAGGGAATTCCAGGATTTTCACACCGCGAACGTGAAGGAATGGTGATATATTTCCAAGACAGGATTGAGAGTAGCTTGGAGGGGAAGTTGACGATGTTGGCTGAGGATTTTCCAGATACCCGGCATGCATGACATGTGTGCAGAAAGGTCAACCCCATCCTTATATGGTCCAGGCCAACAGAAATGGTTTTGTATTTTCGCTTGATTTTTCCTTAAATACTGAATTCACTTGCATTCGTAATTCATATACTACATGCAACATCACCTTCATATAACCCCATGATAACACGGTTTGTTGAAGCTCTGCCTATTTCTCATCCGCCTAATATATAATGGTCTCTGTTTCCTGATGAAGATATCATTTTAAAGTTCGTCACATTCGGGACTTTACTCAGATTTTTGTCTCTGTTCACTAATTGATGTAATTGCTTCTGTGTTTCAACTTACTGTTGTAACTGAGTTGATTGTTTTGCATGACAAATGTCCGCCTTGTCCTCCAATGATTCTTTTTCTCCTTGAATCACTCGATCAAACATGGTCTCTGATCATTCTACTTCAACTTCCTCATCTGTGTTCTCTGATTTCTTCTCCTGATTCAACTGATAGGTTTGTGACCTTGTGATCGCACAGATTGGAGAAAACCTCGTAAAACCTGCCTGTAATTCATCCGCACTGAGTCTTGAAGCTGTAAACTGAACAATGAATCCTTTAAAATGTAGACTGCTAAACCTATAGAGCAAAAAAACCACGATGCAGGCTCTCCGTTTGACCGTGAGCCACATATCTAACTGAGCATGTCATGATTATGTGCATAAAACAAAGGGAGTTGCTTTGTTTCAAACATCTATGTGGAACAAATTTGCATCCCAATACACCAGACATTTGTTGCACAACTTCTAACAAGACTTCTTTGCTGCACAGCGCCTCCAACCAACGCTATACACCGGATACATCGACAATATCTTCCTTTAGACTCATGGCAAGGAATCACAGAAACGACGAAACAACGATGTCAACAGGTTTCATCCTACCTTCAGAATCACCATGGACTACTCTTTGGTATTAATCACATTCCTGGATACGTGTACCTCCATCAAGGACTGTCACCTCGGTACCTCACTTACCACTAGCTCCTCGCATCGCCAATAACCTCACTATTCTGCAAACCTGTAACTTCCACTTTAACCATGTTTCGGACGTCATCGCCTGAGGATAATGTATGCATTTACACAAGATTGGTGGAACGAGAAGGGATAGAGACCTGAAGGCGCTGAAAGATGCCCTGATAAGAACGGGATACGATCTTGAAATCATTGAAAGCCAATTCCGCTGTGTCACAGCGAAATACCGCAACGGCCTCCTCAGAAAACAGATTCAGGATGAAGACGGACAGAGTACCTTGCCTCATCCAGTATGTCCCCAGAAAAGAAAACACCAGGCTCTTTGCAGCATTTAACATGTCATCGATGACGGTGAGTGCCTCACCAAGGTCAACCCTACATCTTCTTGTCTTCAAACATCTTCCAAACTTTAAAGAGACCACGTTTCACAGCAAACTGCCCACCCCTCAGGAAAACAGCGATCACAACATGGCACAACACTGGCATGGAAACCTCTGCAAGTCACACCATATCATTGACATGAATGTGATTATCATACGTGGGATCAGCACTCATGACAAGGGAGGAAGAGACTCATGTAACTGTTTCAATATTACCGACCTCAGGCTCTGCAGGCAAAGAGGCCTCATAGAATTGTATATTGGTGAGACCTTGCAGATGCCACAACAATGGAGAAATGGACACTGCCCAACCAATCACCAGAGAGAAATGTTCACTCCCACATGGGAAACACATCAACAGTCAAGGAGATTCAGCCTCCGATCTTCAGGTAAGCATTCACCAAGGGAGCCATTGAGATACACAACGACACACAATTGCCAATCAGAAACTGATAGCCACGGTCTGTACCCATGAAGATGACTTCAACCATTAGCTTGGGTCGATATCTCGTGACATTCAACCCCACCATAATTCATAATATCGTGAGTGAGCCTCCGGTGAAGCACTGGTGTTATGGCTTCATTTCACTTCATGTGTTGAGATTTCTTTGGGCTCCAGATGTCATTTCCTGTGGTGATGCCATTTCCTGTGTTGTCGATGTTATTTCCTATTCTTTTCTCAGGCGATGATGGGTGGGATCCAAACTGATGTGTTTGTTGACAGAGTTCCTGTTGGAATGCCATGCTTTTCGGAATTCTCTTGCATGTCTCTGTTTGGCTTGTCCTCGAATGGATGCGCTGTCATTCCTTACCTGTATGTAAGGATACTAGTAAGAGAAGGTCATGCCATTTTGTGGCTAGTTGTTGCTCACGTATTGTGATAGCTAGTTTTTCTTTTAACCTTTTTGGCCAATGTAGTATGCTGGAAATGACGTTCCTTTTGCTTGATGTCTTTATAGCGTCATTGAAGATCATTAGCTGCTGTTTTAGTGTGTTGATAGGTTTGTGGGCTACCATGATTCCAAGAAGTCCGAGCAGTCTGGCAATTATTTCCGAGACGTCTTTGATGAGGGGAAGAGTGGTCAGTGCTTCTGGGTGCGTTTTGTCAGCATCTTTGTGTTCGTTGCTGAGAAAACAGCGGACTGTGTTCATTGAGTAATCCTTTTTGAACAAGAATAGTCCATGCTGCTTCTAGACCCGACTCTGCCATACAACAGGAGAATGATCTACACAATATGTTTCACCTTCCATTCCTGCCTTTTCTTGTATTTATTGATTCACTTCGTGATCAGAATCTTTCTATCACACATTAATTAGAAGCAATAGCTCTGCGTCACACATCTCTGTGGCAAGGGGTCCCGAGATGCAATCCTTTGATGGAAGAAATTCCATCTCATCTGAGACTTAAATTGAATTGCCTTTATCTTGATGTGATATCCTTCGCTTCTCGCCTCTTCGATGAGGGAAAACGTGCTCTCAGCATTTACTTTGTCAAGTCCCTTCACAATTCTACATATTTCAATGACGTCACCTCTCATAATTCTGAACTTCCCAAAGCAGTTTCCCAACCAGTTCAGCTTTTGCAAGTTCACCAACTCCTCCACGCCGGGAATTGTGTATCAGAAATTTCTCTGAACTGCCTCGAAAGAAATAGCATCCATTCTGAATATAAGGAGATGGAAACTGCTCACAGTACTTCGTATGTCATCTCACCAGCACTTTGCAGGAAGTATTACGTATTCTTCTGACTAAACCGTTTTGTAATATGGGTCAAAATTCAATTAGTTTTCCTGATTACCTCTGGTACCTCTCTGTGCGTTTCTCTGTATCATGCACAAGTACACTCAAGCATTTACACACAGCCTTTTCCCGTTATTTTCATTTAAATAATGCTGCGTTTCCTTGTTCTCCCTTTCAACATGAACAACCTCTTTTTTTCACTTTTTATTTCGTTGGTCTTTTATTTTGCACAGATAATTCATCCATCGATATCTCTCGGGAGATGGGTTGCACCTTCTTAGAATTTGCCTTGTCACCGCTTGTTGTGTTGCCAGAAAATTTAATAAAATAATAAAAACTCCCTTCCTTCCTGCAATTCATTAATATCCATAACAAAGCATTTGTGGTACCAGGACCGAGCCTTGTTGAACCCCTACCGCTACAGATCATCATTTCTAAAAATAACTCATGAACACCGATTGGTATTTCCTGCCAAATATCAAATGCCCAAACTATGCTGATATACTCTCCCCAATACCATGGGCACTTGTGCCTTAGCTTTGTGCATGGTTCGTTGGGAAACGCCTTCTGGTAGTTTGAACACTCGGCTTTGACTGTTTCTCTTTCTTTCAATTATGGTTCAGATCTACTCGAAAAGGTCAAAGGAATTTCTCACAAGTTATCTTCCTTTCCTGGAGCCGCATCGATTTTGCTTGATTAAATTGTGATTTTCCAAGTGGACTGCTCGTATTTATTGAACAGTTGAGTCTGTTACGGTTTTCTCAGCAAGAGATGTTCAGCAGATGGGCTCACTGTTAACAAATTTTCACCACGTTCGACTTCTTGGAAAAAGTATGACATATTAGCAGTTTTCCAATCCGCTGGGACTCTTCCCGAATTTAGTTCTGTATTTGGAAATTTAAAACCAGTGCATCTCCTACATCTATAGCTACATCTTTTCCGATCCAATGGTGCACATTATCAGGAGCAGGAGATTGTATGGCCCAAATAATTTCTCTGACAGTATTTCGCTAGCAATGAGTTAATACTAAATTCCTCCTTTATATTCTTAATCATGAGTCGTTTCTTTGAAAATAGCACAAGCTGCTTGTGCCTTGGATTCATTCAGTGCTTGGTATCACATGAACTATGTAGATTTCCACCTTCAGAAGAGTGTGTCAGTGGCTGGGAGGATGGCATTCTTAAGGGTAAGAAGGAAAAGTTTTGTAGAATACGATGTGCAAAACAGTGAATCTCCAAGATAATCATCAATTGTTTAGAGATCGATTGTCCATGAAGGACGACTGAAGATTCAATTTCAGAAACTGAACAATGTTTAAACTGTGATGTCTACCACAGTCTAACCATGAACATACCAAACCACAACCATAGCACACCATACGCATGACTGATGTGACAATTGACAACTTGCCAGAGAAGAGTACACTCGATAAAGTGGTGAATGACTAAAAGAGATACCAATTCACGAGGCAGGAATATGTCACAAAAAGGAAAACTGCCTAAATTCAGACATGAGGTAATCTACATGACATTAGAATCCAATGAATGGAGAAGACAAGGAAGTGAAGTCAACGATGCCAGGTTCAGTTCATATTTTATTTGAGATATTATGCAAAAGAAAACTCTGTTTTCATTGCTGAGGTGATTGTGAGTAATGTCAGTGATGATTTGAGGTAATTAACTCTCCAGAGGTCTGACGCATGTATAAATGCACATTAACTTTCCATACCTTGGCCACACACCAGTCATAGACCTTCAGACTCTGCTGAAGACATTCATTCTGAGAAATGGCAAAACCACTGATTTGGCTGTTGAAGGAGTTTTATTATCCACTTCTCGCAGCTGTTAGTCTTCCAGGTAAGCTATCAAACCCGTTTGTATTTAATTGATTTTTATTTTTCCTTGTTAATACCACATACTGCATGTCTCAGTGTTTCCAGATCAACATCGAGAATCGTGTCAGTCCACTGTTACCTTTTTCCTTTTTTTTGGAAGCTTTAGTCGTTTAATAATAATAATTCAAATGAATGCTCTCTGAAAATATGTTTGTTGATCTTCAGACAGTCCACGAATCCCATGTAGATGAAACTGGAACAGCATGTTAAATGCTTGGGAAAATTTAATATTTTGTAAATCACTCAGAATGTGTACAAATGCTCTTAATAAGTATTTTCACCTCTGCTTCAATCATGTATTGCAATATTAACGATCATTTCTGATTCTCTGACAGCGAACATTATGACTATTTTAATTCTAATCCGAGGACACTGTGGTCTTTCCAAATGCATCTCAGCTTACATGGTGGCCATGGCAACATCGGATCTATTGGTTATTATCAATAATATTATAGTGTATCGTATTTTGAGTTATCACTTTCCATTTTCCTTCTTGTCCCACACATCTGTGTGCAAGCTCATTGCATATTTGATTGCCATTGGTCTGGATCTAACTGTTTGGTTCACCGTTTCCTTCACATTTGACAGATTTGTGGCGATCTGCTGTCAGAAGTTTAAAACAAAACATTGCACTGAAAAAACTGCAATTACAATATTAATAATCATCTCAGCTCTGATCTTGTTAAAGAACATCCCGGCTTTGTTTGCATTTGAACCAGTGAAAATCTTTAATAAAATTGAATGGGGCTGCCGGTCAAGTGTAACTTTCTTTGCTTCATCTCACGGAATGGTGTTTGTCTGGTTCTACAGCATCTGTGTTGCTTGGCTTCCATTTCTCCTAATCTTCTTGTTTAATTCTTTAACCATCCACCGTGTTGTAGTGGCGAATAGAACTCGCATTGGACTCCAGGGTCACAGAACTGAGAAGCAAAACAATTCAGGGATGGAAAACCGGAGGAAGTCCATTATTTTATTGTTCTCTGTATCAGGCAGTTTCATATTGCTTTGGTTGACACATTCTGTGAGTTTGGTCATGACCAGATTGAGACACGGTAATTACTATCGAGGTGACTTTAGCAACCCTACATACATCGCGAATGAAACAGGAAATATGCTGAAATTGTTGAGTTGTTTCCTGAACCCATGCATTTATGCTGCAACTCAGAACAAATTCAGAGAAGAGCTAAAGAACATGGGGAAATCTTTATGGAAGAAAATAAATCACATTATTTGACAACAAGGACAGTGGACAAGACAAATGTATTTTCGCCGACTCTCTTTGTAGCTGACCCTGAATTTCACAATGTTACCATCAGAGAATTAGTTTGGTCCCTCAGTCTGTGCAAAAACATGCTTTCAGCAGATATTACTTCGATGTTTGATTGGATATTTGATCTCGATTTTGCATATTTTTAATATTATTTTAGGATGAACGTTTTGTATTGCATAGATATACTATCCGTATTTTCAAAGGTCAATGTTTATTTAAAAATAGCATTAGAGGTGACACGTGGCGATTAATTAAATATATCCATTGCGGAATCTCAGATCTCATGCTCCAGTTTAAAATCACGGTCCCGCTTATTTATGTCTGGAAAAAATACTCAATGATATTGCTGCCGCTAACTCGTGAACTGCCCCGGACTATCTGACAAAGTAACTCATTAAAACGTTATGCATGGCTAAAGAAACACAAAGAACATGACCTTCCTTGGTATTCTAGTGTTTGTCAAATAATGACCTTTTTGTTTAAAAGGTTGAATACACGTAACCCACAATTTATAAATATATCTCACAGTACACACAGGTATGATGACTAAAATATTCAGTGATGAGTGCACATAGGAACCTTAGATTCGTGGTAATATCAACAATATGAGTGATCTTCTCCTTCAATGCTTTTTTTTCTGCATTCTTCCTGTACCCCTTCATCATTATAGCCCTTACAAATATGCATGTCTACTTCTTGAGCACATTGATTGATTTGACCTCAGTTATGTTTTGTGCCAGAGAACTGCATAGATGAACAAACAGTAAAGGTGCACGAACACAGCATGGCAGGCAGTGTCAGGTGGAGAAGAATTTAACGTTTCGGTGTACTACACAGTCTCTGTTTGAAAACTCTCTCATCATCTCAGTGTTGACCGTTCTACCCTGTGTTCTTAGACTGTGACCCATGGCTCCACCTCGCAGTGACGTTGTGGGAAATCTGAGCAACTTGTTTTTTCTCAATCAAATTTTCATAGTTACATTAGATTCAACAAGGGGAAAGTTGAGTCACTGTCTACGCCAGTATTTAATGGCCACTCGTTGTTGTCTGACTGAAACTGACCAGTGCTGTCTTCATATATGTTACCAGAGGAAGGGTATTCAGGTTTGTTCACCTACCTTTCCACATACAAGTACAATTTCAGTGCACTTATGCTCTCAGTTAATTAGATGACATCAACATGTAACAGACTCACAGAGTCACACAGCACTGAAGCAGAGTATTCGGTCCAATGAGGTTTTGCCGATCATCATCAGGCAAATGGAAGTCAATCATCAGAAGTGATGGAAGACCCAGGGAAGTGTTGTCTACCAGACAACCGTTAGACTACAAGAAATAGAAGCAGAATTAGGAAATTCGGTTCATCCACCATTCGCTCATGGCTGATATGCTTCTGCCCGCCATTAGCAGACCTTCTCCCAGTCAGTATTTGTTCGATACAAATTATCGAAGCTGCTTTCGATTTGACAGTTTCTTTAAGAAATCTCACAGACAATCAAATGCTGAAACAACTATTTCAACTTTATCGCACATAGCAAACAAAATAACACCTCTCAAGTCTGCAAGTTCAACCTGAGAATGAAATTTCACTCTCACCAAGTTCGTGGAGAAATTTAGCTCTGATCCTGCCTGTCTTTGCAAGCCCCTACTGTTTGAGTGTTAAACGGTATTGTTCTGCAAATGTCTGAGACTGTGGCATCCTGAGATTGAATTCTTATGCACGTTTCTTTCCACCAAGTTTATAGTGTGAATCTGCAGATGGTCTTTTCGACACATTCATTCACTTTATTGATCACTGTGATGGAGCCACCAAGCTTGCATCTTGCTTTCATATCAGGAGCAGCTCCCCTGTTACATTTTACCTTCAGCATTGAATATCTCTTTGAAGCACAACCTTTGCTGCAGTTAATCCCTTTTCCCCAGGACATTCTTTTTTACAGACGATTTTATTTAACCCACATGCATGTTCCAGCAGGTAATCAAGTAATTTCATCTCCTGTCTCACAGAAAACCGCGAACATAGGTTCCATTCCAGAAAGAGCAAAATACTTTCAATTCTTGTATGACCTTTTGTCATGGTCCCTGAACAGGTTACTTTGGAAAAATGTCCATTCCAGTAAATTATCCCAATCTACATTTAATCTGGCTACTTGTTAAGAAGCCTCACAGGAGACCAAATGCTGAGACAATTACTTCCACTTTATTGCATATTTAAATTAAGCTGAGAATCCTGAAGTGAGCAAGTTAAGCCTTAGAACCTACCTCAGATATAACCCGATTAATGGTGGATTCCGGCTATGATTTTAACCAACACTCTCAGTGTATTGGTGACAATTAAGAGACCCATGTGCAGTGTTGTTCTCCAGAGTTCATCTATTGAAGAATTCTACAGAGATGCATAGTACAGGTCTATAGAGACATATCATTAATGAACATTTCAATTCTTTCGTTCAAATGATTAATTATTTGTTCAGCGCCCTCCAGTTTGTAGTTTGCTTCTTCAGAAAATAAAGGCTCCTGCTCCTTAACGTATATTTTTATTCATTGGTGGGATATCGGCATTTCTGTCTGGCCAGCATTGATTGGGTAAGAACAATGACTGCAGATGCTGGAAACCAGATTCTGGATTAGTGGTGCTGGAAAAGCACAGCAGTTCAGGCAGCATCCGAGGAGCAGTAAAACCGATGTTTCGGGAAAAGCTCTTCATCAGGAATACAGGCAGAGAGCCTGAGACGTGGAGAAGTGAGAGGAGGGTGTGCGTTGGCAGAAATTAGCATGGACTACAACAGGTGAGTGGGGGAAGGGATGGAGGTGATTGGTCTGGGAGAGGAGTGTGGAGTGGATAGGTGGAAAAGAAGATAAGCTGGTAGGACAAGTCATGGGGACAGTGCTGAGCTGGAAGTTTGGAACTGGGTTGAGTTGGGGGTAGGGGAAATGAGGAAGCTGTTGAAGTCCACATTGATGCCCTGGGGTTGAAGCGTTCCGAGGCGAAAGATGAGGCGTTCATCCTCCAGGCGTCTGGTGGTGAGGGAGCGGCGGTGAAGGAGGCCCAGGACTATCATGTCCTCGGCAGAGTGGGAGGTGGAGTTGAAATGTTGGGCCACTGGGCGGTGTGGTTGATTGTTGCAGGTGTCCGTAGATGTTCCCAAAAGTGCTCTGTTAAGAGGCGCCCAGTCTCCCCAATGTAGAGGAGACCACATCCGGTGCATCAGATACAATAAATGATATTGGTGGAAGTGCAGGCAACACTTTCATGGATATGGAAGGCTCCTTTAGGGCCATGAATGGAGGAGAGGAAGGGAGTGTTGGCGCAGGTTTTGCAATTCCTGCGGTGGCATGGGAAGGTGCTAGGATGGGAGGGTTTATTGAACAGCTCTAGTTGCTCTTGAGAAGGGAATGGTTTGCTGCTGTTTTAAACATTTCCATCTCACCTTCAGTGGAGTGATCACAACAATAATAAGGCGGTACTTCCAGGATTTGTAAACAGCGATCGTGAAGGAATGGTGATATATGTCCAAGAGAGAATTGAGAGTAGCTTGGAGGGGAAGTTGAAGATGTTGGTTGAGGATTTTTAGTGAATTTGTACAGTGCTTGTTGTAGATAGTACGTATTGCTGCGACTGTGAGTTGGTGGGGGAGGGAATATGTGCTTGTCCATGTCACACCAAATGATTGGGCTGCTTGGTCCTCGAGAATGGCTAACTTCTTAATTGTCTTTGGACCTTCACTTCTTCAGAGGATTGGAGAGTTTTCGTTCAGACTCCTGACTTTGTCCTTGGAGAAGATGTGTTCCAAGAACCACACCTGCTGTCTTTGTGTTATACAGAGGAGAACGACCAGCCCTTTTAGAACAAAAACTGCATCACCCAAAGGGGAGTGCCATGCCCTATAATCTGTTAAAACGACTAGGAAAAGAGGTGTCATCCTGTTTTTCAGCAACTTCCAGTTGTTAAGTGAAATAAATCCCTGATACTCATTTTACAATGCACAAATCATAACTTATTTAACTGACTCGAACAGTGAACAATTTAAATAAACTATTATCATACCAAACCACTCCCTGATAACTACTATTCACGAGAAAAAACACAAGACTGAAATGGTATGCTGTTCTAATAAATACAACTCCCACTCATGCAATAAAAGAATACGATTTACTCTCTCCAAATTGCAGCCAGGGTAAGTGTCTATTTACAGATTTTCCAAAATTTGACAAAAGTCCAAGTATGTGGTCCCTGATTTCTGAGTCAGCATTTTCTCCTTCATTGTTTTCAGTGATCCTCTCAGATCATGCTTGAAAGGGAATTGAAATGGACTGAATTTGCTGGATTCGATTGTTGCATCTCGAATGGAAAATAAGGTGCACACGGAATTCCTGTATCCTGATCATCTGGATAGTCTTGACCAATAACGCTCATAATGTCTTAAAAGCCTGGTGCCAGCTTTCTACCGCTCCTTTGCGATTCCGGATGGTCTGCAACAGATTGAATTGTTGTATTGGTAACTATTCTATAACTTGCCTGAATAATTTTTGACGTACAATTTGATCCGATTGTTTCTCGGTGGTTGTCTGTATCTAGTGAAAAGCTTGTATACCACTTCTGCAGTCCATTCAGCTGTGATATGGCAGAATGGAAAGGCCTCTGGAAATGTATTGGACACGTGTAGTTTTGTCAACGAATGGTGATTCCTTTTTTAAAATCATCGGTAGGAATCCTACAGAAGGCATGTTTTCTCAAATGCACGAAAGAGTATTAAAGGTGTTAGTTTTATTTCTACCTGAGATTTCCCAGATACCTGACATGCTTGGTATGTGTGCAAAAAGGTCAACCCCATCCTTATGTGGTCCAGGCCAAGAGAATTTTTTTTGTATTTTCGCTTGAGTTTTTCTTAAAATCTGACTGGCCTTGGTAATTCATATACTACTTGCAATTTTGCCTTGATATAACCCCATGATAACACAGCTTGATGAAGCTCTGCCTATTTCTCATCCGCCTGATATATCATGGTCTCTGTTTCTTGATCAAGATATCATTTTTAAGTTCGTGACTTTCGGGACTATACTCAGATTTTTGTCTTTGTTCACTAATTGACAGAATTGCTTCTGTTATTCAACTTCCTGTTGTAACTGAGTTGATTGCTTTGCATGACAAATATCCGCCTTATCCACCAATGAATCTTTTTCTGCTTGAATCACTCGATCAAACATGGCCTCTGATAATTCTTCTTCAACTTCCTCATCTGTGTTCTCTGAGTTCTGCTCCTGATTCAACTGGTAGGTTTGTGACCTTGTGATCACAGACTGGAGAAATCCGCGTATGAACTTCCTGTAATTCTTCAGTTGCGCTATTCTGCACTGGTGTTTCTCCTACCTTTGATCCAGCGATATCATTGTCAAGGACAAAGTATATTCCTGGAGCTGAGAGTTTCTCTAGTATTCTGACTACCACTTCTTCACTTTACGCTGGATACTGCAACCTTTCTCTACATAAAGGAGCACCTCTCGTCTCACTATAAATTCCATGTACGAGCACGTCAGTCTGGCAATAGTCCTTCTTACTTACATATATCTCACCAACAAAGATTGACATGAATCAGTATCTCATAATACTGTAGCTTCTCTACCTGCTGCTGTCGGGAGATGAGGGTACACCTGACCTTCGCAAGTAAATGATTTAAGATTCGCCACTTTGTTCTCAACGAATCTCAGACCAGGTCATGCATTCTGTTGCAGCTTTTTCGAGTCCAATATGCTTTCCATCATTTCGACTGGGACAACACATCTATCCTGGGACAGACTTAGCAAGAACATGCCATAGAATTCCGCGAGCCTGGCACCTTCAACCACAATGCCATAAACAAACACATAGATCTAGATGCCAACGATCAACCCCTCAGAAAACGAAAAGGAAATGACATCACCACAAACCCTAGGAACCACATTCAGGAGAAAGATATAAATGGAAAGCAGGAGACAACAGCTTCAATTCACTTGGAGGTCACCACTGATGATGTTACCTAGCCAGGTAAGGAAACATCTGGTTATCAAACCTACAGCTCAGCGAGCAAACTACACCTTATTTTCTTTACCTCTTTAACAACATTCACTGGCTTATTCTGCTTTCGGATGTCCGTCTTCCTATTGCATTTTCGAAAACCACTAACACTTTGACTTCATGTGGCCTACTTTGTAGCAGTGCAGACAGTTGAGCCTTTTAACGTCTTCCCTTTCATGCTTTTCCATTTTACGCGATGTTAAATAATCCTGATTATCCTCAATGAGATTTACTTTCTCCCTACCTTCAGGATTTCTCTTTCCACAGTTTCCATCCTTCACAGTTTGAAATCGATGTTGGAACCGAACTTTGTTTTATGAACCAAAATATAACCATCAGCCATTTCAGCTGCTGATCTCGCCATTTTAACTGTTTGTTCTTTCACATGAGTTCTTCCGACGTCAGAAAGTGAATTTTTGAACTCCTCCAAAACAATAGTTTCTCTAAGATAGAACATAGAACATAGAACAATACAGCACAGAACAGGCCCTTCGGCCCACGATGTTGTGCCGAACTTCTATCCTAGATTAAGCACCCATCCATGTACCTGTCCAAATGCCGCTTATAGGTCGCCAATGATTCTGACTCTACCACTCCCACGGGCAGCGCATTCCATGCCCCCACCCCTCTCTGTGTAAAGAACCCACCCCTGACATCTCCCCTATACCTTCCACCCTTCAACTTAAATTTATGTCCCCTTGTAACACTCTGTTGTACCCGGGGAAAAAGTTTCTGACTGCCTACTCTATCTATTCCTCTGATCATCTTACAAAACCTCTATCAAGTCACCCCTCATCCTTCGCCGCTCCAACGAGAAAAGGCCGAGAACTCTCAACCTATCCTCGTATGACCTATTCTCCATTATATGATACGTCTAGATAACAAACCTACAGCTCAGCGAGCAAACCTACACCCTAAATATGCTTTTCTTTACTTCTTTAACAAAATTCACTGGCTTATTCTGCTTTCCTATGTCCGTCTTCCTATTGCTTTTTCGAAAACTACTAACACTGTGACTTCATGTGGCCTACTTTGTAACAGTGCAGACAGCTATTCCTTTTAACTTCATCCCTTTCATGCTTTTCCATTTTACGCTATGTCAAAGAATCCTTATTATCCCCAATAAGATCTACTTTCTCCCCCTCCCCAGGATTTCTCTTTCCACAGTTTCCACCCTTCACAGATTGAAATCGATGTTGAAAGGCGAATTTTGTTTTATGAACCAACATATAACCATCAGCGATTTCAGCTGCTGCGCTCGCTGTTTTAACTGTTTGCTCTTTCACATGAGTTCTTCCGACCTCAGAAAGTGAATTTTTGAACTCCTCCAAAACAATAGTTTCTCTAAGAGGGTCATGTGCTTGACCTACTTTTATTGCCCTTACCCACCGGTCAAAATTTGTGTGTTTGATCCTTTCAAACTCAGTGTATGTTTGACCAAGGGCCCAGCTTACATTCCTGAAATATTGGAACATTATTGTTTTGCAGGATCTGGCATTTTCAGTCTGCACAGTGTAGCTTTGGTATTCTCATTAATCAGGACCATATCCACTGCTCACTACAATGTCGCCCATCCATAATGTGACAGCACGTTCCTGCTTCATTGGAGCAGACAGAGATATAAGCATCCTAGACATGCCAACTACCACAAAAATGGAATGAAATGCTACTGTTTAATTATTCCAGTCTCAAGTCTATATGGTTTTGTAAAGTTACGTCCGCACTGAGTCTTGAAGCTGGAATCTGAATAATGAACCCTTTAAAATGCAGACTGCTAAACCTACAGAGCAGAAAACCACTATGCCGACTCTCAGCTTGCCCGTGAGCCAAAGATCTGACTGAGCATGTCATGATTATCTGCATAAAACAAAGGGAGTTGCTTTGTTTCAAATTTCTATGTGGAACAAATTTGTATTTCAATACACCAGACGTTTGTTGCACAACTTCGAACAAGACTTCTTTGCTGCACAGCGCCTCCAACCAACGCTGTACACTGGATACATCGACAATTTCTTCATTTGGACTCGTGGCAAGGAATCACAGAAACGACTAAACAACGATGTCAACAGGTTTCATCCTACCTTCAGATTCACCATGGACTACTCTTTGGTATTAATCACATTCCTGGATACGTGTACCTGCATCAAGGACTGTCACCGCGGTCCCTCACTTACCGCAAGCTCCCCTCATCGCCAATAATCTCACTATTCTGCAAACCTGTCACTTCAACCTTAAACATGTTGAGGAAGGCATCGCCTGAGGTTAATGTCTGCATATACACGGGATTGGTGGAACGAGAAGGGACAGATACCTGAAGGCGCTGAAAGATGCCCTGATAAGAACGGGATACGATCTTGATATCATTGAAATCCAATTCCGCTGTGTCACAGCGAAATACCACAACGTACTCCTCTGAAAACAGATTCAGGATGAAGACGGACAGAGTACCTTTTCTTATGCAGTCTGTCCCGAGAAAGGAGAAACTACACCAGGCTCCTTGCAGCATTTAACATGTCATCGATGACGGTGAGTGCCTACATCTTCTTGTCCTCAAACATCTTCCAAACTTTAAAGAGACCACGTTGCACAGCAAACTGCCCACCCCTCAGGAAAACAGGGATCACAACATGGCACAACACTGGCATGTCACACCAGATCATCGACATGAATGCGATTATCATACGTGGGATCAGCGCTCATGACAATGTAGGAAGAGACTCATGTAACTGTTTCAATATTACCGACCTCAGGCTCTGCAGGCAAAGAGGCCTCATAGAATTGTATATTGGTGAGACCTTGCAGATGCCACAACAATGGAGAAATGGACACTGCCCAACCAATCACCAGAGAGAAATGTTCACTCCCACATGGGAAACACATCAACAGTCACGGAGATTCAGCCTCCGATCTTTTCAGGTAAGCGTTCCCCAAGGGAGTCATTGAGATATACAACAACACACAATTGCCAAGCAGAAACTGATAGCCACGGTCTGTACCCATGAAGATGGCTTCAACCATTAGCTTGGGTCCATATCCCGTGACATTCAACCCCACCATACTTGATAACATCGTCAGTGAGCCTCTGGTGAAGCACTGGTGTTATGGTTTCATTTCACTTCATGTGTTAAGATTTCTTTGGGCAGAGATGTCATTTCCTGTGGTGATGCCATTTCCTGTGTTGTCGATGTTATTTCCTATTGTTTCTCTCAGGCGATGATGGTTGGGATCCAAACTGATGTGTTTGTTGACAGAGTTCCTGTTGGAATGCCATGCTTTGTGGAATTCTCCTGCATGTCGCTGTTTGGCTTTTCCTCGAATGGATGCGCTGTCATTCCTTACCTGTATGTAAGGATACTAGTAAGAGATGGTCATGCCATTTTGTGGCTAGTTGTTGCTCACGTATTGTGATAGCTAGTTTTTTTTTGCCTTTTTGTCCAATGTGGTATGGTGGAAATGACGTTCGTTTTGCTTGATGTCTTTATAGCGTCATTGAAGATCATTAGCTGCTGTTTTAGTGTGTTGATAGGTTTGTGGGCTACCATGATTCCAAGAAGTCCGAGCAGTCTGGCAATTATTTCCAAGAGGTCTTTGATGTCAGGAAGAGTGGCCAGTGCTTCTGGGTGCGTTTTGTCAGCATCTTTGTGTTCGTTGCTGAGAAAACAGCAAACTGTGTTCATTGAGTAATCCTTTTTGAACAAGAATAGTCCATGCTGCTTCTAGAGCCGACTCTGCCATACAACAGCAGAATGATCTACACAATATGTTTCACCTTCCATTCCTGCCTTTTCTTGTAATTATTAATTCACTTTGTGATCAGAATCTTTCTATCACACATTAATTAGAAGCTTGGGCTCTAACTCACAGATCTCTGTGGCAAGAGGTTCCGAGATGCAATCCTTTGATGGAAGAAATTCCATCTTATCTGAGACTGAAATCGAATTGCCTTTCTTCTGATCTGATATCCTTCGATTCTCGCCTCTTCGATGAGGGAATACGTGCTCTCAGCATCTATTTTGTCTAGTCCCTTCAGAATCTACATATTTCAATGACATCACCACTCATAATTCTGAACTTCCCAAAGCAGTTTCCCAACCGGTTTGGCTTTTGCAAGTTCACCAACTCCTCCACGCCAGGGACTGTGAATCAGAAATTTCTTTGAACTGCCTCGAAAGCAATAACATACATTCTGAATATAAGGAGATAGAAATTGTTCACAGTACTTCGTATGTAGTCTCACAAACACTTTGCAATAAGTAGTACATATTCGTCTGAATAAACCTTTTTGAAATTTGGGTCAAAATTCAGTTAGTTTTCCTGATTACCTCTGGTACCTCTCTGTGCGTTTCTCTGTATCAAGCACAAGCACAATCAAACATTTACACACAGCCTTTTCCCGTTATTTTCATTTAAATAATGCTGCGTTTCCTTGTTCTCCCTTTCAACATGAACAACCTCTTATTTTTTGCACTTTTTATTTCGTTGGTCTTTTTTTTTGCACAGATACTTCATCCATCGATACCTCTCGGTAGATGGGTTGCACCTTCTTAGAATTTGCCTTGTCACCTCTTGTTGTGTTGCCAGAAAAGTTAATAAAATAATAAAAACTCCCTTCCTTCCTGCAAATCATGAATATCCATAACAAAGCATTTGTTGAACCAGGACCGAGCCTTGTTGAACCCCTACCGCTACAGATTATCATTTCTAAAAATAACTCATGAACACCGATTGGTATTTCCTGCCAAATATCAAATGCCCAAACTATGCTGATATACTATCCCCATTACCATGGACACTTGTGCCTTAGCTTTGTGCATGGTTCGTTGGGAAACGCCTTCTGGTAGTTTGAAAACTCGGCTTTGACTGTTTCTCTTTCTTTCGATTATGGTTCAGATCTACTCGAAAAGGTCAAAGGAATTTCTCACAAGTTATCTTCCTTTCCTGGAACCGGGTCGATTTTGCTTGATTAAATTGTGATTTTCCAAGTGGACTGCTCGTATTTACTGAACAGTTGAGTCTGTTACGGTTTTTCTCAGCAAGAGATGTTCAGCAGATGGGTTCACTCTTAACACATTTTCACCACGTTCGACATCTTGAAAAAAAATTACGACACATTAGCAGTTTTCCAATCCTATGGGACTCTTCCCGAATTTAGTTCTGTATTTGGAAATTTAAAACCAATGCATCTCCTACATCTATAGCTACATCTTTTCGGATCCAATGCTGCACATTATCAGGAGCAGGAGATTGTATGGCCCAAATAATTTCTCTGACAGTATTTCTCTAGCAATGTGTTAACACTAAATTCCTCCTTTATATTCTTAATCATGAGTCGTTTCTTTGAAAATAGCACAAGCTGCTTGTGCCTTCGATTCATTCAGTGCTTGGTATCACATGAACTATGTAGATTTCCACCTTGAGTGGAGTGTGTCAGTGGTTGGGAGGATGGCATTCTTAAGGGTAAGAATGAAAAGTTTTGTAGAATACGATGTGCAAAACAGTGAATCTCCAAGATAATCATCAATTGTTTAGAGATCGATTGTCCATTAAGGACGACTGAAGATTCAATTTCAGAAACTGAACAATGTTTAAACTGTGATGTCTACCACAGTCTAACCATGAACATACCACACCACAACCATAGCACACCATACGCATGACTGCTGTGACAACTGACAACTTGCCAGAGAAGAGTTCAGTCGATAAAGTGGTGAATGACAAAACGAGATACCAATTCACGAAGTAGGAATATGTCACAAAAAGGAAAACTGCCTAAATTCAGACAAGAGGTAATCCACATGACATTAGAATCCAATGAATGGAGAAGACAAGGAAGTGAAGTCAACGATGCTAGGTTCAGTTCATATTTTATTTGAGATATTATGCAAAAGGAAATTTTGTTTTCATTGCTGAGGTGATTGTGAGTAATGTCAGTGATGACTTGAGGTAATTAACTCTCCAGAGGTCTGATGCATGTCTAAATGCACATTACCTTTCCATACCTTGGCCGCACACCAGTCACAGACCTTCAGACTCTGCTGAAGACATTCATTCTGAGAAATGGCAAAACCACCGATTTGGCTGTTGAAGGAGTTTTACTATCCATTTCTCGCAGCTGTCAGTCTTCCAGGTAAGCTATTAAACCCGTTTGTATTTAATTGATTTTAATTTTTCCTTGTTAATACCACATACTGTATGTCTCAGTGTTTCCAGATCAACATCGAGAATCGTGTCAGTCCACTTTTACCTCTTTCCTTTTTTTCTGGAAGATTTAGTCGTTTAATAATGACAATTCAAATGAATGCCCTCTGAAAATATGTTTGTTGATCTTCAGACAGTCCACGAATCCCATGTAGATGAAACTGGAACAGCATGTTAAATGCTTGGGAAAATTTAATATTTTGTAAATCGCTCAGAATGTGTACAAATGCTCTTAATAAGTATTTTCGCCTCTGCTTCAATCATGTATTGCAATATTAACGATCATTTCAGATTCTCTGACAGCGAACGTGATGACAATTTTAATTCTAATCCGAGGAAACTGTGGTCTTTCCAAATGCATCTCAGCTTACATGGTGGCCGTGGCAACATCGGATCTATTATTTATTATGAATAATATTATAGTGTATCGTATTTTGAGTTATCACTTTCCATTTTCCTTCTTGTCCCAAACATCTGTCTGCAAGCTCATTGCATATTTGATTGCCATTGGTTTGGATCTAACTGTTTGGTTCACCTTTTCCTTCTCATTTGACAGATTTGTGGTGATCTGCTGTCAGAAGTTTAAATCAAAACATTGCACTGAAAATACTGCAATTACAATATTAATAATCATCTCAGCTCTGATTTTGTTAAAGAACATCCCGGCTTTGTTTGCATTTGAACCAGTGCAAATCATTAATAAAATTGAATGGGGCTGCCGGTCAAGTGTAACTTTCTTTGCTTCATCTCCAGGGATAACTTTTGTCTGGTTCCATAGCGCCTGGGTTGCTTGGCTTCCATTTCTCCTAATTTTCTTGTTTAATTCTTTAACAATCCGCCGTGTTGTCGTGGCGAATAGAACTCGCATTGAACTCCAGGGTCACAGAACTGAGAAGCAAAACAATTCAGGGATGGAATACCGGAGGAAGTCCATTATTTTATTGTTCTCGGTATCAGGCAGTTTCATATTGCTTTGGTTGACACATTCTGTGAGTTTGGTCATGACCAGATTGAGACACGGTAATTACTATCGAGGTGACTTTAGCAACCCTACATACATCGTGAATGAAACAGGAAATATGCTGAAGTTGTTGAGTTGCTTCCTGAACCCATGCAATTATGTCGCATCCCAGAACAAATTCAGAGAAGAGCTAAAGAACGTGGGGAAATCTCTATGGAAGAAAACTAAATAAAGTAATTGAAAAAAAGAACAGCAGACAAGGCAAATGGACTTTCGCCAACTCTCTCTGCAGTTGACCTTGAATTTCACAATGTTACCATCAGAGAATTAGTTTGGTCCCTCAGTCTGTGCAAAAACATGCTTTCAGCAGATATTCCTTCAATGTTTGATCGGACATTTGATCTCGATTTTGCATATCTTAATATCATTTTTGGATGAACGTTTTGCATTGCTTGGATACACTATCCGTATTTTCAAAGGTCAATGTTTATTTAAAAATAGCATTAGAGGTGACACGTGACGATTGACTAAATATATCCATTGTGGATTCTCAGATCCAATGCTCCACTTTAAAATCCCGGTCACGTTTATTTATGTCTGGAAAAAATACTCAATGATATTGCTGCCGCAATCTCGTGAACTGTACCGGACTATCTGACAAAGTAACTCGTTAAAACGTTATGCATGGCTAAAGAAACACAAAGAAAATGTTTTTCCTTGGTATCCTAGTGATTGTAAAACACTGAACGTTTTGTTTAAAAAGATTGAACACGCGTAACCCACAATTTCAACAAATATATCTCACAGTACACACAGGTATGATGACTAAAATATTCAGTGATGCATGCATTTAGGAACCGTAGATTCGTGGTAATATCAAAAATATGAGTGATCTTCTACCTCAATGCTTTTTTTCCCGCATTGTTCCTGTATCCCTTCATCCTTATATCCCTTACAAATATGCATGTCTACTTCTTGAGCACATTGATTGATTTCACCTCAGTTATATTTTGTGCCAGAGAACTGCACAGATGAACAAACACTAAAGGTGCACGAACACAGCATGGCAGGCAGTGTCAGGTGGAGAAGAATTTAACGTTTCGGTGTACTACACAGACTCTGTTTGAAAACTCTCTCATCATCTCAGTGTTGACCGTTCTACCCTGTGTTCTTAGACTGTGACCCATGGCTCCAGCTCGCAGTGACATTGTGGGAAATCTGAGCAACATGTTTTTTCTCAATCAAATCCTAACTTTTCCATTAGATTTCCATTAGAGGGGAAAGTTGAGTCACTGTCTAAGCCAGTATTTAATGGCCATTCGTTTTTGTCTGACTGAAACTGTCCAGTGCTGTCTTCATATATTTTACCAGAGGTACGGTATTTAGGTATGTTCACCCACCTTTCCTCATGCAGTTACAATTTCAGTGCACTTATGCTCTCAGTTAATAAGATGACATAAACATGTAACAGACTCACAGAGTCACACAGCACTGAAGCAGAGTATTCGGTCCAATGAGTTTTTGCCGATCATCATCAGGCAAATGGAAGTCAATCATCAGAAGTGATGGAAGACCCAGGGAAGTGTTGTCTACCAGACAACCGTTAGACTACAAGAAATAGAAGCAGAATTAGGAAATTCGGTTCATCCACCATTCACTCATGGCTGATATGCTTCAGCGCACCATGAGCAGATCTTCTCCCAGTCAGTATTTGTTCTATACAAATTATCGAAGCTGCTTTCGATTTGACAGTTTCATTATGAAATCTCACAGAGAATCAAATACTGAAACAACTATTTCAACTTTATAGCACATAGCAAAAAAAAGCACCTCTCAAGTCTGCAAGTTCAACCTGAGAATGGAATTTCACTCTCATCAAGTTAGTGGAGGAATTTAGCTCCGATCTAAAGTAATACTGCCCACCTTTGAATGTGCCTACTGTTTGATTGTTAAACGGTATTGTTCTGTGAATGTCTGAGACAGAAGCATCCGGGGATTGAATTCTTATGCACGTTTCTGTCCATCAAGTTTATAGTGTGAACCTGTGGATGGTCTTTTAGACACATTCATTCACTTTACTGATCACTGTGATGTAGCCACCAAGTTTGCAGCTTGCTTTCATATCAGGAGTAGCTCCCCTGTTACACTTTACCTTCAGCATTGAATATCTCTTTGAAGCACAGCCTTTGCTGCAGTTAATCCCTTTTCCCCAGGACATTCTTTTTTCCAGACGATCTTATTTAACCCACATGCATGTTCCAGCAGGTAATCAAGTAATTTTATCTCCTGTCTCACAGAAAACCGCGAACATAAGTTCCATCCCAGAAACAGCAAAATGCTTTCAATTCGTGTATGACCTTTTGCCATGGTCCCTGAACAGGTTACTTCGGAAAAAAGTCCATTCGAGTAAATTACCCCAATCTACTTTTAATCTGGCTCCTTGTTAAGAAGCCTCACAGGAGAACAAATGCTGAGACAATTACTTCCACTTTATTGCGTATTTCAACTAAGCTGAGAATCCTGAAGTGAGCAAGTTAAGCCTCAGAACCTACCACAGATATAACCCGATTAATGGTGGATTCAGGCAATGATTCTAACCAACACTATCTGTGTTTTGGTGTCATTTAATAGACCCATGTGCAGCGTTGTTCTCCAGAGTTTAGGTATTGAGGAATTTTACAGAAATCCATACTTCAGCTCTATAGAGACATCTCATTGATGATCATTTCGATTCTTTCGATCAATTGATGAATTATTTGTTCAACGTCCTCCAGTTTGTAGTTTGCTCCTTCACAAAAAAATTAAGGCCCCTGCTCCTTAATGTATATTTTTATTCATTGGTGGGAAATCGGCATTTCTGTCTGGCCAGCATTGATTGGGTAAGAAAAATGACTGCAGATGCTGGAAACCAGATTCTGGATTAGTGGTGCTGGAAAAGCACAGCAGTTCAGGCAGCATCCGAGGAGCAGTAAAATCGATATAGGGGCAAAATCCCTTCATCAGGAATACAGGAAGAGAGCCTGAAGCGTGGAAAGATAAGTGAGAGGTGGGTGGGAGTGGGGAGAAAGTAGCATATAACACAATAGCTGAGTGGGGGAGGGGATGGAGATGATAGGAAGGGGGGAGGAGGGTGGAGTGGATAGGTGGAAAGGAAGTTAGGCAGGTAGGACAAGTCATGGGACATTGCTGAGCTGGAAGTTTGGAACTGCAGTGAGTTGGGGGAAGGGGACATGAGGAAAATTTGAAGTCCACATTGATGCTCTGGGATTGAAGTGCTCTGAGGCGGAAGATAAGGTGTACTTCCCCCAGGAGTCTTGTGGTTAGGGAGCGGCGGTGAAGGAGGCCCAGGACCTCCATGTCCTCGGCAGAGTGGGAGGGAGAGTTTTAATGTTGGGCCACAGGGCAGTGTGGCTGATTGTTTCATGTGTGCAGGAGATGTTCCCTAAAGCGCTCTGCTAGGAGACGTCCAGTCTCCCCAATGTAGAGGAGTCCGCATCGGGAGCAATGGATACAATAAATGATATTGGTGGATGTGCAGGTAATTCTTTGATGGATGTGGAAGCCTCCTTTAGGGCCTTGGATGGAGGTGAGGGAGGAAGTGTGTGCGCTGGTTTTGCAATTCCCGCGGTGGCAGGGGAAGGTGCCAGCATGGGAGGGTTTATTGAAAAGGTCTAGTTGCTCTTGAGATGGGAATGGTTTGTAGCTATTTTAAACATTTGCATCTCATCTACAGTGGAGTAATCACAATGTTAATAAGGAGGGAATTCCAGGATTTTCACACCGCGAACGTGAAGGAATGGTGATATATTTCCAAGACAGGATTGAGAGTAGCTTGGAGGGGAAGTTGACGATGTTGGCTGAGGATTTTCCAGATACCCGGCATGCATGACATGTGTGCAGAAAGGTCAACCCCATCCTTATATGGTCCAGGCCAACAGAAATGGTTTTGTATTTTCGCTTGATTTTTCCTTAAATACTGAATTCACTTGCATTGGTAATTCATACACTACATGCAACATCGCCTTCATATAACCCCATAATAACACGGTTTGTTGAAGCTCTGCCTATTTCTCATCCGCCTAATATATAATGGTCTCTGTTTCCTGATGAAGATATCATTTTAAAGTTCGTAACATTCGGGACTTTACTCAGATTTTTGTCTCTGTTCACTAATTGATATAATTGCTTCTGTGTTTCAACTTACTGTTGTAACTGAGTTGATTGTTTTGCATGACAAATATCCGCCTTGTCCTCAAATGATTCTTTTTCTCCTTGAATCACTCGATCAAACATGGTCTCAGATCATTCTACTTCAACTTCCTTATCTGTGATCTCCGATTTATTCTCCTGATTCTACGAGTTTCTCTCGTACTCCGACCACCACTTCTTCACTTTACACTGGACATTGCAACCTTCCTCTACATAAAGGAGCAGCTCTCATCTCACTATGAATTCCATGTACTAGCACGTTAGTCTGGCAATAGTCCTTCTTAGTTACATTTATCTCACCAACAAAGATTGACATGAATCAGTATCTCATAACAGTGTAACTTCTCTACCTTCTGCTGTCGAGAGATGAGGGTAAACCTGACCTTCACAAGTAAATGATTTAAGATTCGCCACTTTGTTCTCAACGACTCTCAGACCAGGTCGGACATTCTGTTGCAGCTTTTTCGTATCCAATATGCTTTGCACCATTTCGACTGGGACAACACATCTATTCTGGGACAGGCTCAGCAAAGACGTGCCAGGGAATTCCTAGATGCCTGTCACCTTCAACCAGAACGCCATAAACAAACACATAGATCTTGATGCCATCTATTAACCCCTCAGAAAACGAACAGGAAATGACATCACCACAAACCCAAGGAACCCCATCCAGGAGAAAGATATAAATAGAATGCAGGAGACAACAGCTTCAATTCATTTTGAGGTCACCACTGATGATGTTACCTAGCCAGGTAATGAAACATCTGGTTATCAAACCTACAGATCAGCGAGCAAACCTACTCCCTAAATATGCTTTTCTATACCTCTTTAACAAAATTCACTGGCTTATTCTGCTTTCCTATGTCCGTCTTCCTATTGTTTTTTCGAAAACCACTGACACTGTGACTTCATGTGGCCTACTTTGGAGCAGTGCAGACAGCTGAGCCTTTAGCACTGCTGCCTCACAGCGCCTGAGACCCGGGTTCAATTCCCGACTCAGGCGACAGACTGTGTGGAGTTTGCACGTTCTCCCCGTGTCTGCGTGGGTTTCCTCCGGGTGCTCCGGTTTCCTCCCACAGTCACAAAGATGTGCGGGTCAGGTGAATTGGCCATGCTAAATTGCCCGTAGTGTTAGGTAAGGGGTAAATGTAGGGGTATGGGTGGGTTGTGCTTCGGCGGGTCGTTGTGGACTTGTTGGGCCGAAGGGCCTGTTTCCACACTGTAAGTAATCTAATCTAATCTAATTAACGTCTTCCCTTTCATGCTTTTCCATTTTACGCTATGTTAAATAATCCACATTATCCTCAATGAGATCTACTTTCCCCATATCCCCAGGATTTCTCTTTTGCCCAGTTTCCATCCTTCAGAGATTGCAATCGATGTTGGAAGCTGAACTTTGTTTTATGAAGCAACTCATAACCATCAGCCAATTCAGCTGCTGCTCTCGCTGTTTTAACTGTTTGTTCTTTCACATGAGTTCTTCCGACCTCAGAAAGGGAATTTTTGAACTCCTCCAAAACATGTTTCTCTATAAGGGTCATGTGCTTGACCTACTTTTATTGCCCTTACCCACCGGTCAAAATTTGTATGTTTGATCCTTTCAAACTCAATGGATGTTTGACCAAGGTCCCACCTTATATTCCTGAAATATTGGAACATTCTTGTTCTGCAGGATCTGGCATTTTCAGTCTGCACAGTGTAGCTTTGGTATTCTCATTAATCAGGACTACGTCCACTGCTCACCTACAATATCGCCGACCCATAGTGTGACAGCACTTACCACTTCACTGTAGCAGACAGAGATATAACCATCCTAGACATGCCAACTTCCACAAAAATGGAATGAAATGCTACTGTTTAATTATTCCAGTCTCAAGTTATATCGTTTTGAAAAGCTACATCCGCACTACGTCTTGAAGCTGGAAACTGAACAATGAATCCTTTAAAATGTAGACTGCTAAATCTACAGAGCAGAAAACCACGATGCAGGCTCTCCGTTTGACCGTGAGCCACAGATCTGACTGAGCATATCATGATTATCTGCATAAAACAAAGGGAGTTGCTTTGTTTCAAACATCTATGTGGAATAAATTTGTATCCCAATACACCAGCCATTTGTTGCACAACTTCTAACAAGACTTCTTTGCTGCACAGCGCCTCCAACCAACGCTATACACCGGATACATCGACAATATCTTCCTTTGGACTCATGGCAAGAATCACAGAAACGACGAAACAACGATGTCAACAGGTTTCATCCTACCTTCAGAATCACCATGGACTACTCTTTGGTATTAATCACATTCCTGGATACGTGTACCTCCATCAAGGACTGTCACCTCGGGACTTCATTTACCACTAGCTCCTCTCATCGCCAATAACCTCACTATTCTGCAAACCTGTCACTTCCACTTTAACCATGTTTAGGACGTCATCGCATGAGGATAATGTCTGCATATACACAGAATTGGTGGAACGAGAAGGGATAGACACCTGAAGGCGCTGAAAGATGCCCTGATAAGAACGGGATACGATCTTAAAATCATTGAAATCCAATTCCGCTGTGTCACAGCGAAATACCGCAACGACCTCCTCAGAAAACAGATTCAGGATGAAGACGGACAGAGTACCTTGCCTCATCCAGTATGTCCCCAGAAAGGAGAAACTACACCGGGCTCCTTGCTTCATTTAACATGTCATCGATGACGGTGAGTGCCTCACCAAGATCAACCCTACATCTGCTTGTCTTCAAACAACATCCAAACTTTAAAGAGACCACGATTCACAGCAAACTGTCCAGACCTCAGGAAAACAAAGTTGACAACATGGCACAACACTGGCATAGAAACCTCTGCAAGTCACACCAGATCATCGACATGAATGCGATTATCATACGTGGGATCAGCGCTCATGACAAGGGAGGAAGAGACTCATGTAATTGTTTCAATATTACCGACCTCAGGCTCTGCAGGCAAAGAGGCCTCATGGTATTCTATATTGGTGAGACCTTGGAAATCCCATAACAATGGAGAAATGGGCACTGCCCAATCAATCGCCAGAGAGAAATGTTCACTTCCACGTGGGAAACACTTAAACAGTCACGGAGATTCAGCCTCCGATCTTCAGGTAAGCGTTCCCCAAGGGAGCCATTGAGATATACAACAACACACAATTGCCAAGCAGAAACTGATAGCCACGGTCTGTACCCATGAAGATGGCTTCAATCATTAGCTTGGGCCCATATCCCGTGACATTCAACCCCACCATACTTGATAACATCGTCAGTGAGCCTCTGGTGAAGCACTGGTGTTATGGCTTCATTTCACTTCATGTGTTAAGATTTCTTTGGGCTCCAGATGTCATTTCCTGTGTTGATACCATTTCCTGTGTTGTCGATATTATTTTCGATTCTTTCTCTCAGGCGATGATGGGTGGGATCCCAACTGATGTGTTTGTTGACAGAGTCCCTGTTGGAATGCCATGCTTTTCGGAATTCTCCTGCATATCTCTGTTTGGCTTGTCCTCGAATGGATGTGTTGTCATTCCTTACCTGTATGTAAGGATACTGGTGAGAGAAGGTCATGTCATTTTGTGGCTACTTGTTGCTCACGTATTGTGATAGCTAGTTTTTTTTTTGCCTTTTTGTCCAATGTCGTATGTTGGAAATGACGTTCGTTTTGCTTGATGTCTTTATAGCGTCATTGAAGATCATGAGCTGCTGTTTTAGTGTGTTGATAGGTTTGTGGGCTACCATGATTCCAAGAAGTCCGAGCAGTCTGTCAATTATTTCCGAGACCTCTTTGATGTCGGGAAGAGTGGTCAGTGCTTCTGGGTGCGTTTTGTCAGCATCTTTGTGTTCGTTGCTGAGAAAACAGCGGACTGTGTTCATTGAGTAATCCTTTTTGAATACACTTTTTGAATATATCGGTTTTCTTCACTCTTCACAGTTCTCTATGCTTCAGCGTGTGGTGGATCATTGAGGTAATATTCTATTGCAACTTCGGTTGTGGAAGAAGAGGTAAAAGTGGAGGTGAAATCACAATAATGTGCCATTCCTAGATGTCACAGTAGAACGAACAGTAAGTGGGACTTCGAACCAACGTCTACAGGCAAGCAAGACATAGAGACCAAATACTGAACTGCAGAGCCAATCATCTCAAACACTGACACGAAGATGCATGAGGACACGTTCTGAGAAAATAAAAAGCTCAGGAAATTGCATTACCACAGGAAATTACATCGCCAGCACAAAGAATCCTGAGCACATACATAAAACGTGCGCCATAGCATCAGTGCTTCACCGGACACTCACTGATGATGTTACCTCGTTAGGTGACGAAACGGCTTAAAACGAACTTTCCAGCTCAGCGAGCAAATTTACATCCAGCAATCTCATGGGGATTGGGGAGACGGTTATGAAGACAATAGTTGTCAAGTTCACACTGCATAAACAACAAAATAATTCTCTTCCTGGTAATGGGCATAGCAGCCAAATATTTACTACAACGGTTTGAGGTGATAATTCGTGCATATTAATGACAAAAGACGGCAGTAAATAAGAACAAGATTAGTCCATGATGATTCTAGAGCCGACTCTGTCACACAACAGGAGCATGATCGACACAATATTTTTCACCTTCCATTCCTGCCTTTTCTCGTAATTATTGATTCGCTTCGTGATCAGAATCTGTCTCTTTCCACCTAAAATAGAAACTTGGGCTCTGACTCACAGCTCTCTGTGGGAAGGGGTCCTGAGGCACTATCCTTTGATGGAAGAAATTCCATCTTATCTGAGGCTTAAATCGAATTGCCTTTATTCTGATCTGATATCCTACGCTTCTCGCCTCTTCGATGAGGGAAAACGTGTTCTCAGCATTTCTTTCGTCAAGTCCGTTCAGAATCTACATATTTCAATGACGTCACCTCTCATAATTCTGAACTTCCCAAAGCAGTTTACCAACCGGTTTAGCTTTTGCAAGTTCACCAACTCCTCCACGCCAGGGATTGTGTATCAGACATTTCTCTGAACTGCCTCTCAAGAAATAACATATATTCTGAATATAAGGAGATGGAAACTGCTCACAGTACTTCGTATGTCGTCTCACCAGCACTTTGCAATAAGTATTACGTATTCTTCTGAATAAACCTTTTTGAAATTTGGGTCAAAATTCAGTTAGTTTTCCTGATTACCTCTGGTACCTCTCTGTGCGTTTGTCTGTATCATGCACAATTACACTCAAACATTAACACACAGACTTTTCCCGTTATTTTCATTTAAATAATGCTGCGTTTCCTTGTTCTCCCTTTCAACATGAACAACCTCTTATTTTTTCACTTTTTATTTCGTTGGTCTTTTTTTTTGCCCAGATACTTCATCATCGATACCTCTCGGTAGATTGGTTGCACCCTTCTTAGAATTTGCCTTTTCACCTATTGTTCTGTTACAAGAAAAATAAATAAAATAATAAAAATTCCCTTTCTTCCTGCAAATCGTTAACATCCATAACAAAGCATTTGGGGTACCAGGACTGAGCCTTGTTGAACCCCTACCGATACAGATCATCATTTCTAAAAATAATTCATGAACACCGATTGGTGTTTCCTGCCAAATATCAAATGCCCAAACTATGCTGATATCCTATCCCCAATATCATGGACACTTGTGCCTTAGCTTTGTGCATGGTTCGTTGGGAAATGCCTTCTGGTAGTTTGAACACTCGGCTTTGACTGTTTCTCTTTCTTTCGATTATGGTTCAGATCTACTCGAAAAGGTCAAAGGAATTTCTCACAAGTTATCTTCCTTTCCAGGATCCGGGTCGATTTTGCTTGATTAAATTGTGATTTTCCAAGTGGACTGCTCGTATTTACTGAACAGTTGAGTCTGTTATGGTTTTTCTCAACAAGAGATGTTCAGCAGTTGGGTTCACTCTTAACACATTTTCACCACGTTCGACTTCTTGAAAAAAAGTATGACATATTAGCAGTTTTCCAATCCGCTGGGACTCTTCCCGAATTTAGTTCTGTATTTGGAAATTTAAAACCAATGCATCTCCTACATCTATAGCTACATCTTTTCGGATCCAATGCTGCACATTATCAGGAGCAGGAGATTGTATGGCCCAAATAATTTCTCTGACAGTATTTCTCTAGTAATGTGTTAATACTAAATTCCTCCTTTATATTCTTAATCATGAGTCGTTTCTTTGCAAATAGCACAACCTGCTTGTGCCTTCGATTCATTCAGTGCTTGGTATCACATGAACTATGTAGATTTCCACCTTGAGTGGAGTGTGTCAGTGGTTGGGAGGATGGCATTCTTAAGGGTAAGAAGGAAATTTTTTGTAGAATACGATGTGCAAAACAGTGAATCTCCAAGATAATCATCAATTGTTTAGAGATCGATTGTCCATTAAGGACGACTGAAGAGTCAATTTCAGAGACTGAACAATGTTTAAACTGTGATGTCTACCACAGTCTAACCATGAACATACCACACCACAGCCATAGCAAACCATACGCATGACTGATGTGACAATTGACAACTTGCCAGAGAAGAGTACACTCGATAAAGTGGTGAATGACAAAAAGAGATACCAATTCACGAGGCAGAAATATGTCTCAAAAAGGAAAACTGCCTAAATTCAGACATGAGGTAATCTACATGACATGAGAATCCAATGAATGGAGAAGACAAGGAAGTGAAGTCAACGATGCCAGGTTCAGTTCATATTTTATTTGAGATATTATGCAAAAGAAAACTTTGTTTTCATTGCTGAGGTGATTGTGAGTAATGTCAGTGATGATTTGGTAATTAACTCTCCAGAGGTCTGATGCATGTATAAATGCACATTACCTTTCCATACCTTGGCCACACACCAGTCACAGACCTTCATACTCTGCTGAAGACATTCATTCTGAGAAATGGCAAAACCACCGATTTTGCTGTTGAAGGAGTTTTACTATCCACTTTTTGCAGCTGTCAGCCTTCCAGGTAAGCCATTCAACCCGTTTGTATTTAATTGATTTTTATTTTTCCTTGTTAATGCCACATACTGTATGTCTCAGTGTTACCAGATCAGAATCGAGAATCATGTCAGTACACTTTTATCTTTACCCTGTTTTTGGAAGCTTTAGTGGTTTAATAATAATAGTTCAAATGAACGTCCTCTGAAAATATGTTTGTTGATCTTCAGACAGTCCGAGGTCCCATGTTGAATGAAACTGGAATAGCATGTTAAATGCTTTGGTAAATTTCATATTTTGTAAATCACTCAGAATGTGTACAAATGCTCTTGATATGTATTTTCTCCTCTGCGTCAATCATGCATTGCAATATTAACGATCATTTCTGCTTCTCTGACAGTGAACGCGATGACTATTTTAATTCTAATCCGAGGAAACTGTGGTCTTTCCAAATGCATCTCAGCTTACATGGTGGCCATGGCAACATCGGATATATTGGTTATTATCAATAGTATTATAGTGTATCGTATTTTGAGTTATCACTTTCCATTTTCCTTCCTGTCCCACACATCTGTGTGCAAGCTCATTGCATACTCGACTACCAGTGGTCTGGATCTAACTGTTTGGTTCACCGTTTCCTTCACATTTGACAGATTTGTGGTGATCTGCTGTCAGAAGTTTAAAACAAAACACTGCACCGAAAAATCTGCAATTACAATATTAATAATCATCTCAGTTCTGATCTTGTTGAAGAACATTCCGGTTTTGTTTGCATATGAACCAGAGCAAATCATTAATCAAATTGAATGGGGCTGCCGGTCAAGTGTAACTTTCTTTGCTTCATCTCCAGGGATAACTTTTGTCTGGTTCCATAGCGCCTGGGTTGCTTGGCTTCCATTTCTCCTAATTTTCTTGTTTAATTCTTTAACCATCCACCGTGTTGTAGTGGCGAATAGAACTCGCATTGGACTCCAGCGTCACAGAACTGAGAACCAAATCAATTCGGGAATGGAAAACCGGAGGAAGTCCATAATTTTATTGTTCTCGGTATCAGGCAGTTTCATATTGCTTTGGTTGACATTTTCTGTGAATTTGGTCATGACCAGATTGTCACACCCTAACTATTACCGAGGTGACTTTAGCAACCCTGAATACATCGCAACTGAAACAGGAGATATGCTGAAGTTGTTGAGTTGTTTCCTGAACCCATGCATTTATGCAGCAACCCAGAACAAATTCAGGGAAGAGCTAAAGAACGTGGGGAAAACTCTATGGAAGAAAATAAATCACATTATTTGAAAAACCCGTGGACAAGACAAATATGTTTAACAGGAATCTTTTTGTAGCTGAAACTGAATTTCATATCGATTTTCACCAAAGAATTGTCTTCGCCCATCGGGCTGTGGAAAAAGAAATGCTTTGTTCAGATATACCTTCAAAGTTTGAGTGAACATTTGATCTCGATTTACATCCTGCTTTTCCTTATTTTAGTAGAAAAGTTTGCATTTGCATGGATATACTACCTTTAATCTCAAAACTCATTTTTTTAAAAAAAAGGCATGAGCGGTGACATTTGATATTTCAGTAACTTAGCCCATTGCAGACACTCAGATCCAATGCTTCAGTTTAAAATCCTGATCAAGCTTATTTATGTCAGGTAAAAACAATTAAAGATATTGCTGCCTCATACTTGTGAACTGCATGTTTCATGTGAATACTGCAGGAAAGGCACTCGATCATCTGACAAAATAACACATTGAAACGTTATATACGGCTAAATAGACAAAATGTCCTTCCTTGGTATCCTAACGATTGCATAATGCTGAATAGGAAATAATATTTGAATCGATGTCGCCGACAATTTCTGTAAGTTATCTCACAGTACACATAGGCATATGATTAAAGCGTTCATTGATGAGTGCACATATGCACAGTAGTTCCGTGGACGTGTGGAAAGTACGAGCGACCTTTCACCACAATGATTTTTTCCGCATTCTTCCTCTATCAGTTCATCCCGATTGCCTTCAGAAGACACCAGTCTCCTTCGGGAACGTATTGACAGTCTTGACCTCAATTACGTTCTGAACCAGAGAGATCCACGGGTAACCAACTGTCAGGTGAAAGAGCACAGCATCGCAGTGAGTATGAGGACGTCGAGAAATCAACGTTTCGGGTGTACCCCACAGTGTCCATTTGGAAACTCTCTGATCATCTTAATACTGAACGTTCTACGCCCTGTTCTGAGACTGTGTCCCGTGGTTCCAGCTCGCAGTGACATTGTGGGAAATCAGAACAACATGCTTTTTTTCCTAACTCAGAAAATAAGATTTTCTGAATCAAATCCTAATATTTCTATTAGATTCAACGAAGGGAAGGTTAAGTCACTGTCTAAGCCAATACTTAATGCCCACTCGTTGTTGTCTGACTGAAATGGTGTAGTGTTGTCTTCTTCATTGGTACCAGATGAAGGCTATTTAGGTTTGCTCACCGACCTTTCTTCATACAGGTACAATATTTAATACACGTATGCTCTCATTTAATTAGATGGCATAAACATGGAATAGACTCACAGTGTCACACAGCACGGAAGAAGGGTCTTCAGTCCAACCAGTTTCAGCTGATCATTTTCAGGCAAATGGAAGTCAATCATCAGACGTGAGGGAAGACCCAGGGAAAAGCCATGTAACAGACAACCATTAGACCCTATGTTATATAAACCGAATTAGGAGATTTGGCTCATCCGTCACTCATGGCTGATATGATTTTGTTCGTTATTAGCAGATCTTCTCCCGGTCAGTCTTGAATTCCGTTGTTATATGCAAATTAGCGAAGCTACTTTCAATTCGATGGTTTCTTTCAGAAATCTCACAGACAATCAAATATTAAACAAGTATTTCAATTTTAAAGCCCGTAGCAAACAAATTATTACCTCCCAAATCTGCAGGTTCTGCCTAAAAATGGAATTTCCCTCTCACCAAATTAGTGGAGGAATTTAGCTCCGATTTCAAGTAATACTGTCTGCCTTTGTTGTCTAATGTTTGAGTGTTAAACGGTATTGTTCTGCGAATGTCTGAGACTGAGGCATCCTGAGATTGAATTCTTACACAAGTTTCTGTCCACCAAGATTATCGTGGGTTGTCTTTTAGACACATTCATTCACTTTATTGATCACTGTGATGGAGCCACCAAGTTTGCAGCTTGCTTTCACATCAGGAGTAGCTCCCCTGTTAGATTTTACCTTCAGCATTGACTATCTCGTTGAAGCACAGCCTTTGCTGCAGTTAATCCCTTTTTCCCAGGACATTCCTTTTTTTCCAGACGATATTATTTACCCACATGCATGTTCCAGCAGGTAATCAAGTAATTTTATCTCCTGTCTCACAGAACATATGTTCCATCGCAGAAACAGCAAAATACTTTCAATTCCTGTATGACCTTTTGTCCTGGTCCCTGAACAAGTTACTTCGGAAAAAAGTCCATTCGAGTAAATTACCCCAATCTACATTTAATTTGTTTTATTATTTGAGAAGCCTCACAGGAGAACAAATGCTGAGACAAATTACTTCCACTTTATTGCATATTTAAACTAAGCTGAGTATCCTGAAGTGAGCAAGTTAAGCCTCAGAACCTACCTCAGATTAATGGACGATTCAGGCTATGATTTTAACCAACACTATCTGTGTTTTGCTGTCAATTAATAGACCCATGTGCAGTGTTGTTCTCCCGAGTTCAGCTATTGAAGAATTCTACAGAAATCTATACTTCAGGTCTATAGAGACATATCATTGATGATCATTTCGAATCTTTCGATCAAATGTTTAATTATTTGTTCCCCGCACTCCAGTTTGTAGTTTGCTTCTTCATAATAAAAAGAGGCCCCTGCTCCTTAATGTATATTTTTATTCATTTGTGGTATATCGGCATTTCTCTCTGGCCAGCTTTGATTGAACATTTCAAGTTGCTCTTGAGAAGGTGGTATTTTGCTGCTATTTTGTGTATTTGCATCTCATCTGCAGTGGAATAATCACAATGTCAATAAGGAGAGAATTCCAGGATTTTCACACAGCGAACGTGAAGGAATGGTGATACATTTCCAAGACAGAATTGACAGTAGCTTGGAGGGGAAGTTGAAGATGTCGGCTGTGGACTTTTGGTGAATTTCTGCAGTGCTTGTTGCAGATAGTACGTACCGCAGTGCCTGTGAGTTGGTGGGGGAGAGAGTGGGTGCTTTTGCATGTAACACCAAATGCGTGGGCTGCTTTGTCCTCGAGAGTGGCCAACTTCTTGGTTGCCATTGGGCCTTCACTTCTGCAGAGAACTGGAGAGTTTTCATTTGGTCTCCTGTCTTTGTCCTTGCAGAAGATGTGTTCCAAGAATCACACATGCTGTCCTTGTGTTATACAGAGGGGAATGACCACCCCTCTTAGAACAAAAACTGCATCACCCAAAGGGTAGTGCCATGCTATATAATCTGTTAAAAGGACTAGGAAAAGAGGTGCCATCCTGTTTTTCAGCAACTTAAAAAATCCCTGACACTCATTTTACAATGCACAAATGATAACATAGTTAACGGACTTGAACAGTGAACAAATTAACGAAACTATTATCATACCAAACCATTCCGCTATAACTACTAACCATTAGAAAAAACACAAGACGGAAATGGTGTGCTGTTCCAAGAAATGCAACTCCCACTCATGCAATAAAAGAATACAATTGAGTGTCTCCAAATTGCAGCCAGAGTAAGTGTCTATTTACAGATTTTCTTAAATTTGACAAGCGTCCAAGTATATGGCCCCTGACTTCTGAGTCAGCATTTTCTCCTTCATTATTGTCAGTGATCCTCTCACATCTTGCTTGAAAGGCAATTGAAATCGACTGAATTGCTGGATTCGTTTGTTTCATCTTGAATGTAAAATAAGATGCACACGGAATTTCTGTATCCTGATCATCTGGATAGTCTTGACCATAAATCCTCACCATGTCTTCAAAGCCTGGTGCCAGCTTTCTCCCTCTCCTTTGCAATTCCGGATGGTCTACAATAGAATGAATTGGTGTTTCGCAACTCTTCTATAATTTGCCGGAAAAATGCGGACATAATATTTGCCCCGTGATGTCATTGTTTCTCTGTGGTTGCCTGCATCTAGTGAAAAGCTTGTGTACCACTTCTGTAGTCCTTTCAGCTGTGATATGTGTGCAGAAAGGTCAGCCCCATTCTTATATGGTCCAGGCCAAGAGAAATAATTTTGTATTTTCGCTTGATTTGTTCTTAAAAATTGAATGCCCTTGCATTGGTAATTCATATACTACATGCAACATCGCCTTTATGTAACCCCATGATAACACGGCTTGATGAAGCTCTGCCTATTTCTCATCCGCCTGATATATGATGGTCTCTGTTTCCTGATCAATATATAATTTTTAAGATCGTAACATTCGGGAATATACTCTGATTTTTGTTTGTGTTCACTCATTGATATAATTGCTTCTGTTTTTCAACTTCCTGTTGTAACTGAGTAAGTTGTTTTGCATGTCGAATATCCGCCTTATCCTCCACTGATTCTTTTTCTGACTGAGTCACTCGATCAAACATGGCCTCTGAGAATTCTATTTCAACTTCCTCAACTGTATTCTGTGATATCTGCTCCTGTCTCAACTGGTAGGTTTGTGACCTTGTGATCACACAGACTGGAGAAATCACAGTATAAACTTTCTGTAACTCTTCTGTTGCGTTATTCTGCACTGGAGTTTCGACCACTGTAGGGAACATCATTGGCAAGGACAAGTTGTATTCCTGGAGCTGAGAGTTTATCCAGTACTCATTCCACCACTGATTCACCTTACACTGGGTACTCCATCCTTACTCTGCATAAAGGAGCACCTCTCGTCTTACCTTGAATTCCATGCACTGGCACGTTAGTCTGGCAATAGTCCTTCTTAGTTGCATATCTCATCAACAAAGATTGGCATGATTCCATGTCACATAATACTGTAATTTCTCTACCTGCTCCTCTTGGTAGATGAGAATAAACCTCACCTTCACAAGTAAATGGTTTAAGATTCGCCACTTTCTTCTAAATGAATCTCAGACCAGGTAGTACATTCTGTTACAGCTTTTCCACATCCAATATGCTACAAACTGTAGCTTCCACCTTAAACAAGGTAAAGACGCCATCCCAGAGCACAAGTTCTGCAGATACAGAGGTTTGGTGGGGGCGAGAAGGAGGGCGACAGACACTTGATGGTACCGAAATATGTCATCATAAGAACGGGATGCAGTGTTCAAATCATCAAAACCAAGTTACGATGTGCCACTGAAACACCACAATGATCTCCTCAGAAAACAGATTCTGGACACGATGGACAGAGTACCCTGCATCATCCAATAGATCTCCAGAAAGGAGAAGCTATACCACGCTATTTGCAGTCTTTAACATGACATCGGTGGAAGCGAATACTTCACCAATGTCAACCTGATATCACATTGAATTCAAATGAACTTTAAACAGACCACCGTTCAAAGCAAACTGCCCAGCCTTCAAGACAACAGCGACCACAACGTGGCACAACGCTGTCAGATCATCGACATGGATGCTATTATCATATGTGGATTCAGCACTCACCATCTATAAGGAAGTTGCTGATTTGATTGGGCCAAGATTGCCTATCTCATGCTCTGCACGCAAGGATGATCTGAGGAATTCTACACTGACAAGACCATGCAGACTCTGCAACAATGGAGAAATGGGCTCCACACAAACAATCGCCCGAAAGAAATGTTCACTCCAACTTGGGAAAACCTTCAGTGATCAAGGACATTCAGTCTGCACCTTGAAGGCAGCGCTCTGCAAGGGAGCCATTGAGATACACAACAACGCATTATTGTCAGGCAGAACCTGATAGCCAAGGTCTGTACCCATGAAGATGGCCTGAACCATGACGTAATACGATATATCGTGACATACAACCCCACCATTCTGTTCTGCATTTGTGAACAGAAAACTGTCTTTGCTTCCCGTTGTGTTTTGAAACCTTGACAACGTGGTATGATCTCTCATTCATAATTAGATTGCACAGTTTTGGAGAACTTGTTCCTTTGGTCAAACGTTCTTATCCGCATGTTCCTCAGCCATGTTTGGTTTGTGTCCAGCGCCATTTGTTTTACATTTTGCAATAATCTCGCTGCCTCAGTTCATTTGCTATTCAGTTGTTGGCAATTTACTAACACCCTCTGAACGTTCACTTCACTTATCCTCCATCTCTTGTTACCATTGATTTCACTGAAAACATTAGCCAAACTCCCTTTTCTTTTGAAACATTCGTTTTCCTCATCTGTATGTAAGGAAAGTAGTGATAGTGGGTCATGTCTTTAGTGGCTATTTGATGTTAATGCATCTGGTGACGAGATTTCTGCATATTTGTCGAATATATTACTTTGTACATGACATTCATTTTGCATGTTGTCTGTGCAGGGTTTATTTAAAGGGCATTAGCTGCTGGTTTAGTCTGTTCGTGTGTTTGTGGGTGACAATCATGCCAAAGTGGTCAGAGCAGTCATTTCTAAGATGGGTTTGATGTAGCGGAGAATGGCCAGGGATTCTGGACGGGTTTGTTTGCTTGTTTTGTATTGCTACTTAGAAGTCGACGGTCTGTGTTGATTTGGTACCTGTTCTTTTGAATACGGCTTTCTTCACCTCTTTGTAGTTCCCCTCTGCTACCGTGTGTAGTGCCTCGTGAAATAATGTTCTAATGCATCTTCGTTTGTGGAAGAAGAGGAAAAAGAGGGCAAAAACCACAACAATGTGCAATTCCTAGATGTCACAGAAGAATGAACAGTAAATAGGGAACTTCAAAACAGCATCTACAGGAAAGCAACACATACGGACCAAATACTGAACTGCAGAAGCAATCATCCCAAAGCCAACACGAAGCTGCATTAGAATATTTTCTGAGAAAAAGAACAGCAAATGGCATCAACACAGATAATGACATCACCAGCCCAAGAAAACCAAAGAACATGAACACAAAGTGAGCAATAACACCAGTGCTTCGCCTGAGGCTCACTGATGATGTTATCTCATATGGTGACGAAATGTCCGAGAATGATCATTCCATCTCAGCGAACAAACTTACATCCAGCAATCTCGTGGTGATTGCAAAGATACTAAGAATGCAACAGTTGATCAGTTCACGCTGCAAAAACACAAAATAATTCTCTACTTGGCACTGGACATAGCAACCAAATACGGTTTGAGGTGATAAGTCGTACATATGAATTCCATAAGGTCGCAGGAAGTATGTACAAGAATAGACCACAACGCTTCTAGTGCCGACTCTGACATGCAACAACAGCATGATCGACCCAATATTATTCACCTCCCATTCTTGACCTTTCCACTAATTGTTGATTCCTTTCGTGATCAGAATCTATCGATCTCAGCCATAAATAGAAGGTTGGACTCTGACCCACAGATCTCTGGGGCAAGGGGTCCGAGACATAACCCTTTGAGACAAGAAATTCCATCTTATCTGTGTGTTAAATTGAATTGCCTTTGTTCAGATCCAACATCATTTGACTCTGGACTCTCCAATAAAGAAAAACGTATTCTCAGCATTTACTTCGTCAAGTCCCTTCAGAATTCTACACATTTAATGACATCATCTCTTTCAATTCTAAACTTCCCACAGCAGATTTCCATTAAGCTTTTGCGCATTCGCCAAAACCTCCACACCGGGGATCGTGTATCTGAAATTTTGTGAACCTCCTCTAAAGAAAAAATACATTATCTTAAATAAGGAGATGGAAATTGTTCACAGCACTCCGATTGTGGTCTCACCAGCACTTTTCAGTAACTATTACATATTCTTCTAATCCAACCCCTATAAAATTTGGACAAAAATTCAATTAGTTTTCCTTAATACATTCTGCACCTTCCTATGCGTTCCTATGTTTCAAGCATTTATGTTCTGCAGCTTTTTCCCGTCATTTTCATTTAAATAATGCGGCGTTTTCTTGTTTTTCCTTTCAACATGATCAACCTCTCAAGTTCTCACCTTTTATTCCAATAGGCATAATTTTGCACAATTTCGTAACCCATCAGTACCTCTCCGTAGGTTGGTTGCACCTCTCTTAGAATTTACCATGTCACCTCTTGTTGTGTTGCCTGAAAATTTGGCAGAAGTGCATTCCCTTCATTCCTGCAAATCATTAACGTCGATTACAAAACATTTGTAAAACATTTGTTCAGCCCTTTGTTGAAGCCTTGGTAAAACCTACCGATACAGATCACCATTTTTAAAAATCACTCCTGAAGACCATTTACTATTTCCTGCCAAATATCAAATTCTCAAACTATGCTGATATCCTATCCCCTATGCCATGGACATTTGTGTATTATCCTTTTGCATGGTTCATTGCGATACACCATCTGTTAGTTTGAATACTCTGACTGTTTCTCTTCCTGGCGATTAATGACAGACTTTCTCGAAAAGTTCGAACAAATTTCTGAGAAATTATTTTCCTTTTCTGGAACCATGTCGCTTTTGTTTGATTAATCTGTGATTTTCCACGTGTTCTGCTATTTTTAACTGAACAGTTGAATCTGCTGCATTTCTTTCAACAAGAGATGTTCAACAGTTTGTTCACGGTTAAAAAGGATTGGTCACGTTCCTTTTTTTTTCAAAACGTACGACACGTTGCCAGTTTTAGAATCCACTAGTACTCTTTCCGAATTCAGTTTCTTTTTTGAAACAATTGAATCCAATGTATCTACCACAATTCGATGTATATCTTTTCGATTCCAAAGTGCAGTTTATCAGGACCAGGAGATTATATGGCCCAATTCAATTAATTAAGGCAAGAAAGAAAATTACCGGTTTTAATGAATAGGATGTGTAGAGCAGTGAATCTCTAGGATGATAATCAATCGTTTAATATTCCTTTGTCCATTAATCGTGACTGAGGATTCAATTTCAGAAACTGAACAATGGTTAGTCTGTGATGAGCTGCCATATGCATTACTGATGTAACAATTGGCAATTGGCCGGAGAAGAGTACAGCCAATAACGCGATCAATGACAAATATACCTAGATGCCAATTCACGAGGCAAGATTATTTCAGGCAAAGCAAAACCGTCTAAATTCTGAAATGAGGTAAACGACATAACATTGGAATCCTTAAACAGAGAAGGCAATGGAAATGAAGTCAACGATGCCAGGTGCAGATCATATTTTATTTCGGGTATTATGAAAAAGTAAAGTTTGTTTTCGTTGCCCAGGTGATTGTGAGTAGTATCAGTGATGATTTGAGGTAATTCTATCTCTAGATGTCTGATGCATGTGTAAATGCACATTACCTTTCCATACCTTGGCCACACGCCAGTCACAGACCTTCAGGCTCTGCTGAAGACATTCATTCTCAGAAATGGCAAAACCACCGATTTTGCTGTTGAAAGAGATTTACTTTCCACTTCTCGCAGCTGTTAGTCTTCCAGGTAAGGCATTCAATCAGTTTGTGTTTAATTGAGTTTCGTTTTTTCAATGTTAATGCGACATATGCTATGTCTCAGTGTTACAAGAACAATATCGAGAATCATGTCAAGACAATTTTCCCTATTCCCTTTTTCTCGAAACATTAGTAGTTTATCAATAATAATTCAACATAAGAGTCGTCTGAAAATATATCTGTTGAAGTTTAGACAGTCCGACAATACCACATAGAATGATGACTGGAACAGCATATTAAATGCTTGGGTAAATTTTCTATTTTGTAAATCACTCAGAATGTGTTCAAAAGTATATTTTCCTCTGTTTCAATCATTCATTGCAATATTAACGATCATTTCTGTTTTTCTGACAGCAAACGTGATGACTATTTTAATTCTTTTCCGAGGAAACTGTGGTCTTTCCAACTGCATCTCAGATTGCATGTTGGCTATGGCAACATCGGATATATTGGTTATTATAAATAATATTATAGTGTATCGTATTTTGAGTTATCACTTCCCATTTTCCTTCTTGTCCAACACACATGTGTGCAAGCTCATTGTATGTATGGTTACCATCAGTCTTGATCTAACCGTTTGACTTAGATTAGACTTACAGTGTGGAAACAGGCCCTTCGGCCCAACAAGTCCACACCGACCCGCCGAAGCGAAACCCACCCATACCCCTACATTACCCCTTACCTAACACTACGGGCAATTTAGCATGGCCAATTCACCTGACCCGCACATCTTTGGACTGTGGGAGGAAACCGGAGCACCCGGAGGAAACCCACGCAGACACGGGGAGAACGTGCAAACTCCACACAGTCAGTCGCCTGAGTCGGGAATTGAACCCGGGTCTTCAGGCGCTGTGAGGCAGCAGTGCTAACCACTGTGCCACCGTGCCGGTGGTTCACCGTTTCCTTCACATTTGACAGATTTGTGGTGATCTGCTGTCAGAAGTTTAGACAAAACACTGCACCGAAAAAACTGCAATCGCAATATTAATAATCATCTCAGTTCTGATCATGTTAAAGAACATCCCGGTTTCGTTTGCATATGAACCAGAGCAAATTATTAATCAAATTGAATGGGGCTGCCTGTCATGTGTAACTTTCTTTGCTTCATCTCCTGGAATGGCGTTTGTCTGGTTCTACTGCGCCTGCGTTGCTTGGCTTCCATATCTCCTAATTTTCTTGTTTAATTCTCTAACCATCCACCGTATTATAGTGGCGAATAGGACTCGCGTTGGACTCTAGGGCCCTAGAACTGAGAAGCCAAATCAATCAGGGATGGAAAACCGAAGGAAGCCCATTATTTTATTATTCGCGGTATCAGGCAGTTTCATATTGCTTTGGTTGACACATTCTGTGAGTTTGGTCATGAGCAAATTGTCACACCCTAACTATTACCGAGGTGACTTTAGCAACCCTGAATACATCGCGACTGAAACAGGAGATATGCTGAAATTGTTGAGTTGTTTCCTGAAGCCATGTATTTATGCAGCAACCCAGAACAAATTCAGGGAAGAGCTAAAGAACGTGGGGAAATCTCTATGGATGAAAAGAAATCATACCATATGGAAAATCCTTAGACAAGACAATATATTTTAGCCGAATCTCTTTGTAGCTGAAACTGACTATCACGTCGTTTTTCACCAGCGAATTATCTTTGTAGCTCGGGATAGAGCAGACCTTCTCGATTTTGTCTTGAACCGCTTTGTTGTGTGTAAATTATTGAAGCTGCCTTCGATTCAAAACCTTTTTTGTGCAAAAAACATACTTTACGCAAATATTCCTTCGATGTTTGATTGGACATTTAATGTCGATTTTACATACTGCTTTGCAAAACACAAAGAACAAAGAAAATTTACAGCCCAGGAACAGGCCCTTCGGCCCTCCAAGCCCGAGCTAATCCAAATGTACTGTCTAAACCTGTCGGTCAATTCCTAAGCATCTGTATCCCTCTGCTTCCCACCTACTCATGCATCTGTCCAGACGCATCTTAAATGAATCTACCGTGCCTGCCTCTATCACCTCTGCTGGCAATGCGTTCCAAACGCCCACCATCCTCAGTGTGAAGTATTTGCCGCGTGTATCCCCTTAAACTTTCCACCTTTCATCTTGAAAGAGTGACCTCTCATTATTGAATCCCCCACCCTGGGGGAATAAAAATCTTGTCTCTATCCATCCTGTCTATACTCTTCATGATTTTGCAAACCTCAATCAGGACTCCCTACAATCTGCCTTTTTCTAGTGAAAATAAACCTAATCTACTCAACCTCTCTTCATAGCTAGCACCTTCCATACCAGCAACATCCTCATAAACCTTCTATGCACCATCTCCAAAACGTCCACATCATTTTGTAATATGGCGACCAGAACTGTACATTGTATTCTAAATGCAGCAGAACCAAAGTCTTGTACAATTTTAACATGACTTGCCAGCTCTTATACTCAATACCCGTCCGATGAAGGCAAGCATACCATATGCCTTCTTGACCACTCTATCCACCTGTGCAGAAACTTTCAGGGTACAATGGACCTGCACTCCCAGATCTCTCTCATCATCAACTTTTCCCAAGGCTCTTCCATTCATTGTATAATTGTTATTTTTTTAGTTGAAAGCTTTGTATTCACATGCATATACTGTCTGTAATCTCACAGATCATTTTTTAAAAAAAAGGAATTAGAGGTGACATTTGATGTGTTATATAAATTAATCCATTGCAGATACTCAGATCCAATGCTCCAGTTTAAAATCCCAGTCAAGTTTATTTACGTCTTGAAAATAATTAATGCTATTACTGCCGCAAACTTGTGTACTGCACATTTTACATGAATACTCCATGAAAGGCACTCGACTATCTGACAAAATAACTCATTGAAACGGTGTATAGGGCTAAAGAAAAAACAACAAACAAAATGCCCTTCCTTGGTATCCGAGTGCTTGTATAGTAATGAGATTAAAATATTAAATAGACATAGCCGACAATTTCTAAAAGTTATCTCCCAGTACACATGGCATATGATTAAACCATTCAGTGATGAGTGCACTGAGGAACCGGGGATTCATGGGAATATCGAAAATACAAGTGATCTTTCACCTCAGTGTTTTATTCCCGCATCCTCCAGATGCCGTTTCATCTCTATGGCCCTCAGAAATACCCATGACTACTTCTTGAACGCATTGAGTCTCTTGATATAGTACTTAATGCCCACTCCTTGATGTCTGACTGAAATTGTACAGTGCTGTCTTCTTTATATGTGACCAGAGGAAGGGTATTTACGTTTTCTTGTTGCAGATATAATTTGCAATACACTTCTGGTTTCAGTTAATTGGATGACATAAATATGTGAAAGAGTAACAGAGTCACTCAGTGCGAAAGCAGAATCTTCTGTCCAACCAGTTTTTGCTGATTATTATCGGGCCAATGGAAGTCAATGATCAGAAGCGATGGGAGACGCAGGGTAGAATTGTCTGCCAGCCAAGCATTATACCACAAAACAGAATTAAGAAATGTGGCACATCCACCGTACAATCATGGCTGACATGTTTCTGCACGCCATTAGCAGACCTTCTCCCAGTCAGTCTTGAATCCCTTTGTTCAATGCAAATTATCGAAGCTACCTTTGATTCGTCAGTTTCTTTAAGAAATTTCACAGACAACCAAATACTGAAACAAATATTTCAACTTTATAGGCCGTAGTAAACAAAATAAAACCTCTTAAGTCTGCAAGTTCAGCCTAAGAGTGGAATTTCACTCAGAACATAGAACATAGAGAAGTACAGCACAGAACAGGGCCTTTGCCCAAGATGTTGTGCCGAGGTTAATCCTAATGTAAAATAATGTAACATAACCGATGCACCCCTCAACTCACTGTTATCCATGTGCATGTCCAGCAGTCGCTTAAATTTCCCAAATGACTCTGCTTCAATAACAACAGCTGGCAACACATTGCACGCATTCACAACTCTCTGCATAAATAACCAACCTCTGACCTTTCCTTTATAATTTCCTCTTAATATCTTCAAACTGTGACTACTCATAACAGTCAGTCCTGCCCTGGGGAAAAGTATCTGGCTATTGACTCTATCTATTCCACTCATTATCTTGTATACCTCGAATAGGTCTCCTCTCTTCCATCCTTCTCTCCAGAGAGAAAAGTCCGAGCTTATTCAACTTTTCTTTATAAGGCCAGCCCTCCAGTCCAGGCAGCATCCTGGTAAACCTTCTTTGCACCCTCTACAAAGCCTGTTTTTCTTTCCTATAGTGGGGTGACCAGAATTGGAAACAATATTCAAAGTGCGGTCTCACCAGCGACTTGTCGAGCTATAGCAAAATCTCGATGCTCTTAAATTCGATACATCTGTTAATGAAAGCCAAAACACCATATGCTTTCTTAACGACCCAATCCTCCTGGATGGCAACGTTGAGGGATCTATGTCCTGGCACTCCCAGATCCGTCTTTTCCTCCACAGCCAGCATGTATTGAACAGCTCCAGTTGCCCTTGAGAAGGTAGTGGTTTGCTGCTCGTTTGAACATTTGTATCTCATCTACAGTGAGTTGATCACAATGCTATGGAGGAGGGAATTGCATGATTTTCACACAGCGAACCTGAAGGAATGGGTTGTGAGGGTTGTGCGTGGCTTGGAAGGAAAGTTGAAGATGTTGGCATTCCCATACATGTGCTGCCCTTGTCGTTTTACATCAAAATGGTCATGGAACGTGATGGAACGTGATGTGTGAGGATTTTGGGTGAATGTCTGCAGTGTGTCTTGTAGATGGTATGTACTGCTGCGATTGCGAGTGGATGGAGGAAGGAGTGGATGCATGTGCATGTCAGACCAAATAAGTGAGCTGCTTTTTCCTGGAGAGTGGTGAACTTCTTGACTGGCTTTGGAGCTTCACACATCCAGGCAATTGGAAAGTTTTCTTTCTGACTCCTGCTTTTGTTCATTGCAGAAAGGTGTTCCACGATCCACATCTGCGGTATTTGTGGTATATAAAGGAGAATGACCTTCCTTCTTGGAACAAAAACTGAATCACTCTCAGGGGTGTGTCATGCCCTGGAATGTTTTAAAAGGACTATGAAAAGTGGTGTCATCCTGTTTTTTTTTAGCAACTTCTAATAGTTATGTGAAATAAATCTCTGACACACATTTTGTAATACACAAATAACAACTTATTTTCCTGACATGAATAGTGAGCAAACTAACTAAACTATTATCATAAATCATTCCCCTGTATCTGCTATTCACGAGAAAAACGCAAGATTGAAATGGTATGCTGGTTTTATTACTGCCTGAGTTTTCCCAACTACCTGAAATGTATGACAAGTACAGAAAAAGGTCAACCACAGCCTGATGTAGTCCAGGCCAGGAGAAATGTGTTTTTTTTTTCTTTAGCTTGATGTTTTCTTAAATACTGAATTAACTTGTATTGTTAATTCATGTGCTACATGCAACACCACCTGTCTATAACCCCATGGTAATACAACTTGATGAACCTCTGCCTATTTCTGATACACCTGATATTTGTAAGTTTGCATTTCCTGATCAGGATATCATTTTTAAGATCGTAACATTCGGGAATATACTCAGATGTTTGTCTGTCTACGCTATTTGATGTAATTGCTTCAGATTTTTTCAACTTCTTGCTGTGACTGAGTTAATTGCTTTGCACGAAAAATATCCGATTTTTCCTCCACTTATTCTTTTTCTGATTGAGCCACTGGATCAAGCATGGCCTCTTATAATTCTCCTTCAACTTCCTTATCTGTATTCTGTAATTTTTTCTCCTGTTTCATCTGGTGGGTTTGTGACCTTATTAACACACAGACAGGAGAAATCCCAGTATATACTACCTGTAAGTGTTCAGTTGTCTGATTCTGTGCTGGCTATTCTATCACCGTGGGTAACACTCCCATTTCCTGTGGGGATTCCATTTCCTGTGTTGGTGATGTCCTTTCCTGTTCTGTTTCTCAGAGGATAATAAGTGGGATAGCAATCGTTGTTTTTGTTGATAGAGTTCCTGTTGGAATGCCTCGCTTATAGGAATCTCGTGAGTGTCTCTGTTTGGCTTGTTCAAGAATGGATATATTGTCCCAGTCGAAGTGGTGTCTTTCCTTATCTGTATGTATAGACACTAGTGGTAGTTGGGTCTGTTTTTCGTGGCAAGTTGATGTTCAAGTATCCTGGAGGATAGTTTCCCGCTCGTTTGTCCAAAACAGCATTTCGTAAACGACGTTCGTTTCGTTTGTTGTCTGTATCGAGCCGTTAAAGGTCATTAGCTGCTAATTTAATGTGTTGGTGGGTTTTTGGGCTACCATGATGCCAAATGAAGAATCTGGCAGTCATTTCTAAGATGTGTTTAATGAAGGGGAGTGTGCCCAAGATTTCTGGGAATGTGTTGTCTGCTTCTTTCGTTTTGATGCTGAGACATCGAGGGACAGTAATCATTGGGTACACATTCTTTTTAATTACGGTGGAACTGCGGTTTTATTCTGCTGTTCGTAGTTCCTCTGTGCTGCAGTGTGTGGTGCCTGGTAGAAATAATGTACTAATGCAGCTCCATTTGTGGAAGAAGAGGAAAAGGTTTGGGAATATTACAATAATGTGCCATTCCTACATGGCACAGTAGAATGAACAGTCAAAGGGGAACTTCAAACCAACATCTACAGGAAAACAACATACACGGACCAAATACAGAACTGAAAGAGCAATCACCCCAACATTAACATGAAGCTGCATTCGAACATTTTCTGACAAAAAACACAGGAAATGGCATCACCATAAGAAAGGACATCACCAGCCCAAGGAAACCTAAGCATATAAATATAATGCGGTCCACATCTTCAGTGCTTCACCGGAGGCTTACTGATGATGTTACCTCGTATGGTGACCTAACGTCTGCAAACGAACTTTGCCGCTCAGTGAGCAAACTTACATCCATGGGGATTGGAGAGTTGTTTATGAAGGGAATACTTAACCAGTTCAGGCTGCAAATGCACGAAAGTAATTCTCTTCCTGGCAATGGGCAAAACAACCACATATTTACTACAACGGTTTGAGGCTGTACTTCACACATATTAAGGTCATTAGCTCGCAGGAAGTATAAACAACAATGGACCATACTGCTTCTAGAGTCGACTCTGACATACATCTGGAGCATCAACGACCCAATGCTGTTCACCTTCCATTCCTTGCCTTCCCCCGTAAAGAAGGATTCCCTTCGTGATCAGAATCTATCTGTTTCAGTCTTAAATAGAAACATGGACACTGTCCTGCAGCTTTCTGTGGCAAGGGGTGCCCCGACACAATCGTTTGTGAGAAGAATTTCCATCTTAACTGAGTCTTAAAATGAAATGCCTTTATTTTGATTCAAAATCATTTGATGCTATACTCTCCGATGACAGAAAACGTATTCTCAGCATTTACCTCATCATGTCCCTTCAGAATTCTACACATTTCAATGACTTCACCTCTCAGAATTATAAACTTCTCGGAGTAGGTTCCCAACCGGGGTAGCTTTTGCACATTCACCAAATTCTCACACCGGGGTTGCGTATCTGAAATTTTGTGAACTCTCTCTAAAGAACTGACACATTTTCAGAATGTAAGGAGGCGGAAATTGTTCACAGTAATCCGGATGTGGTCCCACCAGCACTTTGCAGTAAATATTACATATTCTTCTAACAAATCCCTTTTGAAATTTAGGCCAAAATTCAAAAGGTTTTCCTGATTATCTCTTGCACCTCTCTGTCCATTTCTATGTTTCATGCAGATGTATTCTCAAGCATTTATGAGCCCTTTTCTGTTATTTTCATTGAAATAATTCGGCGTTCTCTTGTTCTCCCTTTCAACATGAAAACCTTCTTTTTTGTTAATTTTTTATTCAGCTGGACATTGTTTTGACCACTTACTTAATCCATCAGTGCCTCTCTGCAGATTGGTTGTGAAATAGAATTTGCCTTGTCACCTTTGGTTGTGTTGTCCGAAAATTTGGTAGAAGTGTATTCCCTTTCCTTCCTGCAAATCATGAATAAAGATTCCAAAACACGTGTAGTACCAGGACTGACCCCTGTTGAACCAGTAACTATAAAGGTCGCCATTTCTAAAAATAACTCCTGAACACCATTTGCTATTTCATACCAAATATCAAATACTCAAACAATGCCGATATACCTATCTCTGATATCATGGACACCTGTGTCCTCGCCTTTTTAGCATGGTTCCTTGTGAAACACATTCTGGTAGTTTGAACACTCTGCTTTGATTGTTTCTCTTTCTTTCGATTACGATTTTGGCTTCATCGAAAAGGTCGAAGGAAGTTTTCAGAAATTGATTTGTTTTTCCGTAGACACATCTATTTTGCTTGATTAATCTGTGATTTTCCAAGTGGACTGATATTCTTCAATGAACAGTTGAGTCTGCTGCATTTGTTTTCAACAAGGGATGTTCAGCAGATTTGCTCACAGTTAACAAAGTTTGGGCACGTTCCCTTTTTTTTCCAAAAGGTATGACACTTTGGCAGATTCTGAATCCTCTGGTACTCTTTCCGAATTCAGTTTCTGGAACATAGAACACAGAGCATAGAACAATACAGCGCTGAACAGGCCCTTCGGCCCTCGATGTTGAGCCGACCTGTGAACTATTCTCAGTCGTCCCCCTACACTATCCCAAAATCATCCATGTGCTTATCTTTTATTTTATTTTTGAAATCTTAAAACCAATGCACCTTCTACATCTGTAGTTATGTCTTTTCGAATTCCAGGGTATAATTTATGAGGAAAAGCGCAGCAGGTCAGGCAGCATCCAAGGAACAGGAAAATCGATGTTTCGGGCATGAGCCCTTCTTCAGGAAGAAGGGCCAATACCCGAAACGTCGATGCTCCTGCTCCTTGGATGTCGCCTGACCTTCTGGACTTTTCCAGCAACACATTTTCAGCTCTTACCTCCAGCATCTGCACTCCGCAATTTCTCCTAAAATTTATTAGGACCAGGGGATGAAATGGTCCAATTAATTTCTCTGACGCTACTTCTCTCCTGATGTGTTAATATTCAATTCCTCCTCTATATTCTTAAACATTAGTAGCTTCATTCTGTTTTCTGAAAGAAAAAGTGAGATCCATTCAAGTTCTCGGTGTTCATTCCCAAACTACCAGATGATCTACATCAACTTTCAGCGTGAATAGAATGTGCTACTGGTTGGGAGGATGGCATTCTTAGAGTTAAGGAAAATTACTGGTTTTGTTGAATAGGTTGTGGAGAGAAGTCAATCTCCAGGATGGAAATCAATCTCTTAATATTCCCGTGCCCATTAATCATGACTGAGTATTCGATTTCAGAAACTGGACAATGGTTAGACTGTGATGAGATGCCATATGCATTACTGACGTAACAATTCGCAATTGGCCAGAGAAGATCACAATCGGTAAAGAGATCAATGACAAAAAACGTAGATGTCAATTTCCAAGGCAGGATTATTTCACGAACTGGAAAACCGTCTAAATTCAAAAATGAGTTAAAGTGCATGACGTTAGAATCTAATGAACAGAAAAGGCAATGAAAGTGAAGTCAACGATGCCAGGTGCAGATCATATTCTATTTAGGATATTAGAAAAAGAAAAGTTTGTTTTGAGATAATTGCATCTCTAGAGGTCTGATGTATGTATAAATGCACATTACCTTTCCATACCTTGGACACACGACAGTCACAGATCTTCGGACTCTGCTGGAGACATTCATTCTCAGAAATGGCAAAACCACCGATTTTGCTGTTGAAAGACATTTACTATCCGCTTCTCGCAGCTGTTAGTCTTCCAGGTAAGGCAGTCAATCAGTTTGTATTTAACTGATTTTAAATTTTTCATTGTGAATGCCACATCCATTTTATCTCAGTGTTACAAGGTCAATATAAAAATCGTGCCAGGACACGTTTTCCTGTACCTATTTTTCTGGAAGCATGATCAGTTTAACAATAATAATTCAGTGTATATTTGTTGATCTTCAGACAGTCCGACAATACCACATAGAACGATGAACTGAACAGCATATTAAATGCTTGGGTAAATTTCGGGCATTGTAAATCACTCAGAATGTGTTCAAATACTTTTAATACGTACCTTCACCTCTGTTTCAATCATGCATTGCAACATTTACGATCATTTCTGTTTCTCTGTCAGCGAACATGATGACTATTTCAATTCTTTTTCGAGGAAATTGTGGTCTTTCCAAATGCATCTCGGTTTACATGGTGGCCATGGCAACATTGGATCTATTGGTTATTATCAATAGTATTATAGTGCATTGTATTTTGAGTTATCCCTTCCCATTTTCCTTCTTGTCTCACACATCTGTGTTTCAGCTCATTTCATATGTGATTACCACTGGACTTGATCTGACTGTTTGGTTTACCGTTTCCTTCACATTTGACAGATTTGTGGTGATCTGCTGTCAGAAGTTCAAAACAAAGCATTGCACCGAGAAAACTGCAATCACAATATTAATAATCATCTCAGTTCTGATCTTGTTTAAGAACATCCCTGTTTTGTTTGCATTTGAACCAGTGCAAATCATTAATAAAATTGAATGGGGCCGCCGTTCAAGTGTAACTTTCATTGCTTCATCTCCCGGAATGGTGTTTGTCTGGTTCCATGGCGCCTGAGTTGCTTGGCTTCCATTTCTCCTAATTTTCTTGTTTAATTCTTTAACAATCCGCCGTGTTGTAGTGGCGAATAGAACTCGCATTAGACTCCAGCGTCACAGAACTGAGAAGCAAAGCAATTCGAGAATAGACAATCGGAGCAATACAATTATTTTATTGTTGTCGGTATCAGGCAGTTTCATACTGCTTTGGTTGACATATTCTGTGAATTTGGTCATGACCAGACTGACACACGGTAATTACTATCGAGGTGACTTTAGCAACCCTGAATACATCGCGAATGAAACAGGAGATATGTTGAAGTTGTTGAATTGTTTCCTGAACCCATGCATTTATGCAGCAACCCAGAACAAATTCAGGGAAGAGCTAAAGAACGTGGGGAAATCTCTATGGAAGAAAATAAAACATATAATTTGAAAAAAATAACAGTGGAGAAGTCAAATGTATTTTCGCCGACTCTCTTTGTAGCTGACCCTAAATTTCACAATGATACCATCAGAGAATTATTTTGGTCCCTCAGTCTGTGCAAAAACATGCTTTCAGCAGATATTCCTTCGGTGTTTGATTGGATATTGGATCTAGATTTTGCATATTTTTAACATTAACATTGGATGAACGTTTTGCATTGCATGGATATACTATCAGCATTTTCAAAGGTCAATGTTTATTTAAAAATAGCGTTAGAGGTGACACGTGACGTTTAAATAAATATATCCATTGCGGATTCTCAGATCCAATGCTGCAGTTTAAAATCCCGGTCACGTTTATTTATGTCTGGAAAAAATACTCAATGATATTGCTTTCGCAAACTCATGAACTGCCCCGGACTATCTGACAAAGTAACTCATTAAAACGTTATGTATGGCTAAAGAAACACAAAAAAATCCTTCCTTGGTATCCTAGTGATTGTAAAACACTGAACTTTGTTTTTTAAAAAAGTGAACAAACGTAACCCACAATTTCAATAAATGTATCTCACAGTACACACAGGTGTGATGACTAAAATATTCAGTGATGAGTGCACTTAGGAACCGTAGATTCATGGAAATATCAAAAATATGAGTGATCTTCTACCTCAATGCTCTTTATTCTGCATTATTCCTGTACCCCTTCATCCTTATAGCTCTTACTAATACACATGTCTACTTCTTGAGCACATTGATTGATTTCACATCTATGATGTATTGTTCCAGAGAACTGCACAGATGAACAAACAGTAAAGGTGGAAGAACACAGCATGACAGGCAGTGTCAGGTGGTGGAGAATTGAACGTTTCAGTGCACTACACAGTCTCTGTTTGAAAGCTCTCTCATCATCTCAGTGTTGACCGGTCTACCCTGTGTTCTTAGACTGTGACCCATGGCTGCAGCTCGCAGTGACATGGTGGGAAATCTGAGCAACCTGTTTTTTTTTTCTCAATCAAATCCTAATATTTCTATTAGATTCAACGAGGGGAAAGTTGAGTCACTGTCTAAGCCAGTATTTAATTCCCACTCGTTGTTGTCTGACTGAAACTGTCCAGTGCTGTCTTCATATACGTTACCAGAGGAAAGGTATTTAGTTTGTTCACCTACCATTCCTCATACAGGTACAATTTCACTGCAGTTATGCTCTCAGTTAATTAGACTCTCAGAGTCACAAAACACAGAAGCAGAATGTTCGGTCCAATGAGTTTTTGCCGATCATCATCAGGCAAATGGGAGTCAATCATCAGAGGTGATGGATAACCCAGGGAAGAGTTGTCTACCAGACAACCGTTAGACTACTAGAAATAGGAACAGAATGAGGAATTTCGGCTCATCCACCATTCGCTCATGGCTGATATGATTCTGCCCACCATTAGCAGATCTTCTCTCAGTCAGTATTTCTTCTGTGCGACTTATCGAAGCTGCCATCAATTTGACAGTTTCTTTACGAAATCTCACAGAGAGTCAAATACTGAAATAACTATTTCAACTTTATAGCACAAAGCAAGCAGAATAACACCTCTCAAGTCTGCAAGTTCAGTCTGAGAATGGAAATGCACTCTCACCAAGTTAGTGGAGGAATTTAGCTCCGGTTTTAAGTAATACTGCCCGCCTTTGAATGTGCCTACTGTTTGATTGTTAAACGGTATTGTTCTGCGAATGTCTGAGACTGAGGCGTCCTGATATTGAATTCTTATGCACTTTTCTGTCCATCAAATTTATAGTGTCAATCTGTGGATGGTCTTTCCGACACGTTCATTCACTTTACTGATCACTGTGATGTAGCCACTAAGTTTGCAGCTTGCTTTCATATCAGGAGTAGCTCCCCTGTTACATTTTACCTTCAGCATTGAATATGTCTTTGAAGCACAGCCTTTGCTGCAGTTAATCCCTTTTTCCCAGGACATTCTTTTTTCCAGACGATCTTATTTAACCCACATGCATGTTCCAGCAGGTAATCAAGTAATTTTATCTCCTGTCTCACAGAAAACCGCGAACATATGTTCCATCCAAGAAACAGCAAAATACTTTCAATTCCTGTATGACCTTTTGTCATGGTCCCTGAACAGGTTACTTCGGAAAAAAAATCCATTCGAGTAAATTACCCCAATCTACATTTAATCTGGCTCCTTGTTAAGAAGCCTCACAGGAGAACAAATGCTGAGACAATTACTTCCACTTTATTGCATATTTAAATTAAGCTGAGAATCCTGAAGTGAGCAAGTTAAGCCTTAGAACCTACCTCAGATATAACCCGATTAATGGTGGATTCAGGCTATGATTTTAACCAACACTGTCTGTGGTTTGGTGTCAAGAAATAGACCCATGTGCAGAGTTGTTCTCCCGAATTCAGCTATTGAAGAATTCGACACAAATCCATACTTCAGGTCTGCAGAGACATCTCATTGATGATTACTTCGACTATTTAGTTGAAATGATTAATTATTTCTTCAGCGTCCTCCAGTTTGCAGTTTGCGTCCACATTAAAAAAAAATAAGGCCCCTGCTCCTTAGTGTATATTTTTATTCATTTGTGGGAGATCGGCATTTCGGTCTGGCCTGCATTGATTGATCATTTCTAGTTGCTCTTGAGAAGGTGGTATTTTGCTACTATTTTGTATGTTTGCATCTCATCTACAGTGGAGTAATCACAATGTCAATAAGGAGGGAATTCCAGGATTTTCTCACAGCGAACATGAAGGAATGGTGATATATTTCCAAGACAGGATTGAGAGTAGCTTTGAAGGGAAATTAAAGATATTGGCTGAGGACTTTTGGTGAATTTCTGCAGTGCCTGTTTTAGATAGTACGTACTGCTGCGACTGTGAGTTGGTGGGGAAGAGTATGTAACGCCAAATGCGTGGGCTGCTTTATCCTCGAGAATGGCCAACTTCTTGGTTGCCATTGGGCCTTCACTTCTGCAGAGAAGTGGAGAGTTTTCATTCGGTCTCCTGTCTTTGTCATTGCAGAAGATGTGTTCCCAGAACCACACCTGCTGTCTTTGTGTTATACAGAGGAGAATGACCACCCCTCTTAGAACTAAAACTGCATCACCCAAAGTGGAGTGCCATGCCATATAATCTGTTAAAAGGACTAGGTAAAGAGGTGCCATTCTGTTTTTTTTTCAGCAACTTCCAGTTGTTTAGTGAAATAAATCCCTGACACTCATTTTACAATGCACAAATCATAACTCACTTATCTGACTCGAACAGTGAACAAATTAACTAAACGATTATCACACCAAACCATTCCCCTATAATTACCTATCACGAGAAAAACACAAGACTGAAATTGTGTGCTGTTCCAAGAAATACAACTCCCACTCTTGCAATAAAAGAATACAATTTAGTCTCTCCAAATTGCAGCCAGGGTAAGTGTCTATTTACAGATTTTCTAAAGTTTGACAAACGTCCAAGTATGTGGTCCCTGAATTCTGAGTCATCATTTTCTCCTTCATTATTTTCAGTGATCCTCTCACATCATGCTTGAAAGGGAATTGAAATGGACTGAATTTGCTGGATTCGTTTGTTGCATCTCGAATGGAAAATAAGGTGCACACGGAATTTCTGTATCCTGATCATCTGGATAGTCCTGACCATAAACCCTCAACATGTCTTAAAAGCCTGGTGCCAGCTTTCTACCGCTCCTTTGCGATTCCGGATGGTCTGCAGCAGGTTAAATTGTTGTATTGGTAACTATTGTACAACTTGTCTGAATAATGCTGACGTAAAATTTGATCTGATTGTTTCTCTGTGGTTGTCTGTATCTCGTGAAAAGCTTGTGTACCACTTCTGAAGTCCTTACAGCTGTGATATAGCAGAATGGAAAGGCCTCTGGAAATGTATTGGACACGTGTATTTTTGTCAACGAGTTATGATTCTTTTTTTTAAATCCCATGTTTCGTCAAATGCTCGAATGAGTATTAAAGGTGATGGTTTTATTTCTGCCTGATATTTTCCAGATATCTGACATGCATGACATGTGTGCAAAACGGTCAACCCCATCCTTATATGGTCCAGGCCCAACAGATGGATGAAACAAAACACCACTTCGACTGGGACAACACATCTATCCTGTGACAGGCTAAGCAAAGACATGACAGAGAATTCCTATAGGCCTCGCTCTCCAACCACAACGCCATAAACAAACACGTAAATCTAGATTCCATCTGTCAAACCCTCAGAAAACGAACAGGAATTTACTTCACCGCAATCCCCAGGAACTCCCTCCAGGAGAAAGATATAAATAGAAAGCAGGAGACAACAGCCTTGCTTCACTTGGTGGTCGCCACTGATGATGGTACCTAGCCAGGTAATGAAACGTCTGGATATCAAACCTACAGCTCAGCGAGCAAACCTACACCATCAACAAAAAGTATTACAAGTTGACCGTTTTAGAATCCTCTGCTACTCTTCCCAAATTCATTGTTTTTATTGGAAAATTAAAACCAATGGATCTACTGCATCTGTAGCTACATTTTTTCAGTTTCCAGCGTGCAATTTATAAGGACCAGGAGATATATAGCCGAATTAATTCCTGTTTCTCTCGTGATATGTTGATACTCAATTCCTCTTCTCTATTCTCAAACATGAGTACCTCCTTTGAAAATAGTACAAGCTGCTTTGTGTTTTGTAAGAGAAACAATCAGATTCATTCAGTGCTCGGTGTTCATACCAAGGCTAGTACTTGAACTATTTGATTTCCAGCTTGAATAAAATATGCTGGTGGCACTCTTCAAGGTAAGAAGGAAAATTACTGATTTTACTGAATAGGTGTGTAAATGAGTGAACCTCCAAGAAAGTAATCAATTGTTCAGAATTCACTTGTCCATTACTCGTGACTGAGGATACGATTTCAGAAACTGGGGAATGGTTAGGCTGTGATGAGCTGTCATGTGCATGTGGCCAGATAAGGGTACAGTCGATAAAGGGATTAATGACAGAAACTTAGATACCAATTCACGAGGCAGGATTATGTCATTCAAAGGAAAACCGTCTAACTTCAAAAATGAGTTAAAGTTCATGACATTAGAATCCAATGAACAGAGAATGCAACGGAAGTGAAGTCAACGATGCCAGGTTGAGATCTTCTTTTATTGAGGGTATTATGCCAAAGAAACGTTTCTTTTCGTTGCCCAGGTGATTGTGAGTAATACCAGTGATGATTTGAGGTAATTGACTCTCTAGAGGTCTGATGTATATATAAATACATTCCATACCATAGCCACATACCAGTCACTGATCTTCAGCCTCTGTAGAAGGCATTCATTCTCAGAAATTACGAAACCACCGATTTTGATGTTGAAAGAGATTTAATATCCACTTCTCGCAGCTGTTAGTCTTCCAGGTAAGCCATTCAACCCGTTTGTATTAAATTGATTTTAGTTTATCCTTATTAATGCTACTTACTGAATATCTCAGCGTTACCAGAACAATATCGAGAATTATGTCAGGACTCTTTTTCCTATTCCCTTTTACTGGAAGCAATACTTGTTTAACAATAACAATTCAACATAAGAGTCATCTGAAAATATATCTGTTGATCTTTAGACAGTCCAACATTACCACATAGAATCATGACTGGAACAGAATATTAAATGCTTGGGTAAATTTTCTATTTTATAAATCACTCAGAATGTGTTCAAAAGTATCTTTTCCTCTGTTTCAATCATGCATTGCAATATTAACGATCATTTCTGTTTCTCTGACAGCGAACATGATGACTATTTTAATCCTTTTTCGAGGAAACTGTGGTCTTTCCAAATGCATCTCGGTTTACATGGTGGCCATGGCAACATTGGATCTATTGGTTATTATCAATAGTATTATAGTGTATCGTATTTTGAGTTATCACTTCTCTTTTTCCTTCTTGTCCCAAACACCTGTGTGCAAGCTCATTATATACATGATTGTGAACAGTCTCAATTTAACTGTTTGGTTCACCGTTTCCTTCATATTTGACAGATTTGTGGCGATCTGCTCTCAGAAATTTAAGACAAAACATTGCACTGAAAAAACTGCAATTGCAACATTAGTAATCATCTCAGTTCTGATCTTGTTAAAGAACATTCCGATTTTGTTTGCATATGAACCAGTTCAAATCATTAATGAAATTGAATTGGGCTACCGGTCAAGTGTAACTTGCTTTGCTTCATCTCCCGGAATGATGTTTGTCTGGTTCCATAGCGCCTGGGTTGCTTGGCTTCCATTTCTCCTAATTTTCTTGTTTCATTCTTTCACCATTCACCGAGTTGTCGTGGCGAATAGGACTCGCAGTGGACTCCAAGGTCACAGAACTGAGAAGCAAAACAATTCAGGAATGGAAAACCGGAGGGAGTCCATTATTTTATTGTTTTCTGTATCAGGCAGTTTCATATTGCTTTGGTTGACATATTCTGTGAGTTTGGTCATGACCAGATTGTCACACCCTAACTATTACCGAGGTGACTTTAGCAACCCTGAATACATCGCGACTGAAACAGGAGATATGTTGAAGTTGTTGAGTTGTTTCCTGAACCCTTGCATTTATGCAGCAACCCAGAACAAATTCAGAGAAGAGCTAAAGAACGTGGGGAAATCTTTATGGAAGAAAAGAAACCACATTATTTGAAAAATCTGTGGACAAGACAATATATTTTAGCCGAATCTCTTTGCAGCTGACACTGAATTTCATGTCGAATTATCTTCGTCCATCGAGCTGCGCAGAAAGAAATGCTTTGTGCAGATATTCCTTCAATGTTTGAGTGAACATTTGATCTCGATTTGACATCCTGCTTTTCCTTATTTTAGTTGAAAAGTTTGCATTTGCATTTGCATGGATATACTACCTTTAATCTCACAACTCAATGTTATTTCATAATAAAAGCATGAGCGGTGACATTTGATATTTAAGTGAATTAGCCCATTGCAGACACTCAGATCCAATGCTTCAGTTTAAAATCCCGGTCAAGCTTATTTATGTGTGGAAAAGATAATTAAAGATATTGCTGACTCAAACATGTGAACTGCATATTTCATGTGAATACTGCAAGAAAGGCATTCGATCATCTGACAAAATAGCACATTGAAACGTTACATACGGCTAAATAGACAAAATGTCCTTCCTTGGTGTCCTAGTGATTGCATAATGATGAATACAAAATAATATTTGAATCGATGTAGCCGACAATTTCTGTAGGTTATCTCACAGTACGCATCGGCATATGATTCAAGCATTCATTGATGAGTGCACATATGCACCGTAGTTTCATGGAAGTGCGGAAAGTAGGAGCGACTTTTCACCACAATGCTTTTTTTTCCACATTGTTCCTCTATCAGTTCATCCCGATTGCCCTCAAAAGGACACCAGTCTCCTTCTTGAACGTATTGACAGTCTTGACCTCAATTACGTTCTGAAACAGAGATCTACTGGCAAACAACAGTGAGGTTAAAGAGCACAGCATCGCAGTGAGTATGAGGACGTTGTGATATCAACGTTTCGGGTGTACCCCACAGTGTCCGTTTGGAAAATCTCTGATCACCTTAATACTGAACGTTCTACGCCCTGTTCTGAGACTGTGACACATGGTTCCAGCTCGCAGTGATATTGTGGGAAATCAGAACATCATGCTTTTTTTCCTAACTCAGAAAATAAGATTTTCTTAATCAAAGCCTAACATTTGTATCAGATTCAACGAAGGGAAGGTTAAGCCACTGTTTAAGTCAATATTTAATGCCCACTCGTTGTTGTCTGACTGAAATGGTGCAGTGCTGTCTTCTTCATTGGTCCCAGATGAAGGCTATTTAGGTTTGCTCACCGACCTTTCTTCATAAAGGTACAATATTTAATACGCGCATGCTCTCATTTAATTAGATGGCATAAACATGTAATAGACTCCCAGAGTCACACAGCATGAAAGCAGGGTCTTCAGTCCAACCAGTTTCAGCTGATCATTTTCAGGGAAATGGAGGTCAATCATCAGAAGTGAGGGAAGACCCCCGGAAAAGCCGTGTAACAGACAACCATTTGACCCGATACTATAAAAAGCGAATGAGGAGATTCGGCCCATCCGTCACTCATGGCTGATATGATTTTGCCCGTTATTAGCAGACCTTCTCCTGGTCAATCTTGAATCCCGTTGTTATATGCAAATTAGCGAAGCTAGCTTCAATTCGATAGTTTCTTTAAGAAATCTCACAGACAATCAAATACTGAAACAAGTATTTCAATTTTATTGCACGTAGCAAACATATTATTACCTTCCAAGTCCGCATGTTTAGCCTGAAAAGGGAATTTCCCTCTGACCAAATTAGAAGAGGAATTTCGCTCCGATTTCAAGTAATACTGTCTGCCTTTGGATGTACCTAATGTTTGATTGTTAAATTTTATTGTTCTGCGAATGTCTGAGACTGAGGCATCCGGAGATTGAATACTTATGCACGTTTCTGTCCATCACGGTTATAGTATGAATCTGTGGATGGTCTTTTCGACACGTTCATTCACTTCATTGATCACTGTGATGGAGCCACCAAGCTGGCAGGTTGCTTTCATATCAGGAGTAGCTCCCCTGTTACATTTTACCTTCAACATTGAATATCTCTTTGAAGCACAGCCTTTGCTGCAGTTAATCCCTTTTCCCCAGGACATTCTTTTTTCCAGACGATCTTATTTAACCCACATGCATGTTCCAGCAGGTAATCAAGTAATTTCATCTCCTATCTCACTGTAAACCGCAAACATATGTTCCATCCAAGAAACAGCAAAATACTTTCAATTCCTGTATGACCTTTTGTCATGGTCCCTGAACAGGTTACTTCGGAAAAAAGTCCATTCGAGTCAATTACCCCAATCTACATGTAATCTGGCTACTTGCTAAGAAGCCTCACAGGAGACCAAATGCTGAGACAATTACTTCCACTTTATTGCAAATTTAAATTTAGCTGAGAATCCTGAAGTGAGCAAGTTAAGCCTCAGAACCTACCTCAGATATAACCCGATTAATGATGGATTCAGGCCATGATTTTAACCAACACTATCTGTGTTTTGGCGTCAATTAATAGACCCATGTGCAGTGTTGTTCTCCTGAGTTCAGCTATTGAGGAATTCTACAGAAATCCATACTTCAGGGCAATAGCGACATCTCATTGATGATCATTTCGATTCTTTCGTTCAAATGATTAATTATTTGTTCAGCACCCTCCAGTTTGTAGTTTGCTTCTCCATTAAAAAAAAAAGGCCCCTGCTCCTTAATGTATATTTTTAATCATTTGCGAGATATCGGCATTTCTGTCTGGCCAGCATTGATTGGGTAAAAACAATGACTGCAGATGCTGGAAACTAGATTGTGGATTAGTGATGCTGGAAAAGCACAGCAGTTCAGGCAGAATCCGAGGAGCAGTAAAATCGATATAGGGACAAAATGCCTTCATCGGGAATAAAGGAAGAGAGCCTGAAGCGTGGAAACATAAGTGAGAGGAGGGTGGGGGTGGGGAGAAAGTAGCATAAAGTACAATAGGTGAGTTGGGGAGGGGATGGAGGTGATCGGTCGGGGAGAGGAGGGTGGAATGGATAGGTGGAAAGGAAGATAGGCAGGTAGGACACGTCATGGGGACAGTGCTGAGCTGGAAGTTTGGAACAGGGGTGAGGTGGGGGAAGGGGAAATGATGAAACTGTTGAAGTCCACATTGATGCCCTGAGGTTGAAGTGTTTTGAGACGGAAGATGAGGCGTTCATATTCCAGGTCTGTGGTGGTGAGTGAGCGGCAGTGAAGGAGGTCCAGGACCTCCATGTCCTCGGCAGAGTGGGAGGGAGAATTTTAATGTTGGGCCACAGGGCAGTGTGGTTGATTGGTGCGGTTGTCCTGGAGATGTTCCCTAAAGCGCTCTGCTAGGAGGCGTCCAGTCTCCCCAATGTAGAGGAGACCGCATCAGGTGGAACGGATACAGTAAATAAGATTGGTGGATGTGAAGGTAAAACTCTGATGGATGTGGAAGGGTCCTGTAGGGCCTTGTATAGAGTTGAGGGAGGAGGTGTGTCGCAGGTTTTGCAATTCCTGCAGTGTCAGGGGATGGTGCCAGGATGGGAGGGTTTATTGAACAGCTCTAGTTGGTCTTGAGAAGGGAATGGTTTGCTGCTATTTTAAACATTTGCATCTCTTCTACAGTGGTGTAATCAAAATGTTAATAAGGAGGGAATTCCAAGATTTTCACACAGCAAACGTGAAGGAATGGTGATATGTTTTCAAGACAGGATTGAGAGTAGTTTGGAGGGGAAGTTGAAGATGTTGGTTGAGGACTTTTGGTGAATTTCTGCAGTGCTTGTTGTAGATAGTACGCACTGCTGCGACTGTGAGTTGGTGGGGGACAGAGTGGGTACGTGTGCATGTAACACCAAATGCGTGGACTGCTTTGTCCTCGAGTATCGCCAACTTCTTGATTTTCTTTGAACCTTCACGTCTTCAGAGAATTGCAGAGTTTTCGTTCAGACTCCCGACTTTGTCATTGCAGAAGATATGTTCCAAGAAGCACACCTGCTGTCTTTGTGTTATACAGAGGAGAATGACTACCCCTCTTAGAACAAAAACTGCATCACCCAAAGGGGAGTGCCATGCCCTATAAAGGACTAGGAAAAGAGATGCTATCCTGTTTTTCAGCAACTTCCAGTTGTTAAGTCAAATACATCCCTGACACTCATTTTACAATGCACAAATCATAACTTATTTATCTGACACGAACAATGTACAAATTAACTAAACTATTATCATACCAATCCATTCCCCGATAACTAGCATTCACGAGAAAAACCACAAGACTAAAATTGTATGCTGTTCCAAGAAGTACAACTCCCACTCATGTAATAAAAGAATCCAATTTAGTCTCTCCAAATTGCAGCCAGGGTAAGTGTCTTTACAGATTTTCTAAAATTTGACAAACGTCCAAGTATGTGGTCCCTGAATTCTGAGTCATCATTTTCTCCTTAATTATTTTTAGTGATCCTCTCTCATCATGCTGGAAAGGGAATTGAAATGGACTGAATTTGCTGGATTCGTTTGTTGCATCTCGAATGGAAAATAAGGTGCACACGGAATTTCTGTACCCTGATCATCTGGATAGTCCTGACCATAAACCCTCAACATGTCTTAAAAGCCTGGTGCCAGCTTTCTACCGCTCCTTTGCGATTCCGGATGGTCTGCAACAGATTAAATTGTTGTATTGGTAACTATTCTATAACCTGTCTGAATAATGTTGACGTAAAATGTGATCTGATTGTTTCTCTGCGGTTGTCTGTATCTCGTGAAAAGCTTGTGTACCACTTCTGAAGTCCTTTCAGCTGCGATATAGCAGAATGTAAAGGCCTCTGGAAATGTATTGGACACATGTATTTTTGTCAACGAGTGGTGATTCCTTTTTCTTTAAATCCCATGTTTCATCAAATACTCGAATGAGTATTAAAGGTGTTGGTTTTATTTCTGCCTGATATTGTCCAGATATCTGACATGCATGACATGTGTGCAAAACGGTCAACCCCATCCTTATATGGTCCAGGCCCAACAGATGGATGAAACAAAACACCACTTCGACTGGGACAACCCATCTATCCTGGGACAGGCTAAACAAAGACATGCCAGAGAATTCCTAGAGGACTGGCAATCCAACCACAACGCACTAAACAAGCACATAGATCTAGATTCCATCTGTCAAACCCTCAGAAAACGAAGAGGAATTTACTTCACCACAAACCCCAGGAACCCCATCCAAGAGAAAGATATAAATAGAAAGCAGGAGACAACAGCTTCGCTTCACTTGGAGGTCACCACTGATGATGCTACCAAGCCAGGTAATGAAATGTCTGGATATCAAACCTACAGCTCAGCGAGCAAACCTGCACCATTAACAAAAAGTATTACACGTTGACCGTTTTAGAATCCTCAGCTACTCTTGCCAAATTCATTGTTTTTATTGGAAAATTAAAACCAATGCATCTATTGCATCTGTAGCTACATTTTTTAAGAGTCCAGCGTGCAATGTATCAGGACCAGGAGATATATAGCCCAATTAATTCCTCAGTTTCTCTCATGATATGTCGATACTCAATTGCTCTTATCTATTCTTAAACATTGGTATCTCCTTTGAAAGTAGTACAAGCTGCTTTGTGTTTTGTAACAGAAACAATCAGATTCATTCAGTGCTCGGTGCTCATACCAAGGCTAGTATTTGAACTATTTGATTTCCAGCTTGAATAGAATATGTTACTGGCTCGGCTGGTGGCACTCTTAAAGATAAGAAGGAAGATTACTGGTTTTATTGGATAGGGTGTGTAAATGAGTGAACCTCCAAGAGAGTAATCAATTGTTCAGAATTCACTTGTCCATTACTTGCGACTGAGTATACGATTTCAGAGACTGGGGAATGGATAGGCTGTGATGAGCTGTCATATGCATTAATGATAGAACAATTGGCAATTGGCCAGATAAGGGTACAGTCGATAAAGGGATTAATGACAGAAACTTAGAGACCAATTCACGAGGCAGGATTATGTCATTCAAAGGAAGTCGGTTTAAATTCAAAAATGAGGTAAAGTTCATGACATTAGAATCCAATGAACAGAGAATGCAACAGAAGTGAAGTTAACGATGCCAGGTTGAGATCTTCTTTTATTGAGGGTATTATGCAAAAGAAACGTTTCTTTTCGTTGCCCAGGTGATTGTGAGTAATACCTGTGATGATTTGAGGTAATTGACTCTCGAGAGGTCTGATGCACGTATAAATGCACATACCCCTTCCATACCTTCGTCACATACCAGTCACAGACCTTCAGCCTCTGCTGAGGTAATTAATCCTCAGAAATGGCAAAACCATCGATTTTGCTGTTGAAACAGATTTACTATCCGCTTCTCGCAGCTGTTAGTCTTCCAGGTAAGGCATTCAACCCGTTTGTATTTCATTGATTTTAAATTTTTCATTGTTAATGCCACATACTCTTTATATCAATGTTACTAGATCAAAATAAAAATCGTGCCAGGACAAGTTTTCCTGTACCTATTTTTCTGGAAGCATTAGTAGTTTAACAATAATACTTCAGTGTATATTTGTTGATCTTCAGACAGTCCGACAATTCCATATGGAATGATGACCTGAACAGCATATTAAATGCTTGGGTAAATTTCGGGCATTGTAAATCACTCAGAATGTGTTCAAATACATTTAATATGTAGCTCCACCTCTGTTTCAATCATGCATTGCAATATTAACGATCATTTCTATTTCTCTGTCAGCAAACATGATGACTATTTCAATTCTTTTTCGAGGAAACTGTGGTCTATCCAAATGCATCTCGGTTTACATGGTGGCCATGGCAACATCGGATCTTTTGGTTATTATCAATAGTATTATAGTGTATCGTATTTTGAGTTATCACTTCCCATTTTCCTTCTTGTCCCACACATCTGTGTGCAAGCTCATTTCATATGTGATTACCACTGGACTTGATCTAACTGTTTGGTTTACCGTTTCCTTCACATTTGACAGATTTGTGGTGATCTGCTGTCAGAAGTTTAAAACAAAACATTGCACCGAAAAAACTGCAATCACAATATTAATAATCATCTCAGCTCTGAACTTGTTCAAGAACATCCCGGTTTTGTTTGCATTTGAACCAGTGCAAATCATTAATAAAATTGAATGGGGCTGCCGTTCAAGTGTAACTTTCATTGCTTCATCTCCCGGAATGGTGTTTGTCTGGTTCCATAGCGCCTGGGTTGCTTGGCTTCCATTTCTCCTAATTTTCTTGTTTAATTCATTAACAATCCGCCGTGTTGTAGTGGCGAATAGAACTCGCATTGGGCTCCAGGGTCACAGAACTGAGAAGCAAAGCAATTCAAGAATAGACAAACGGAGCAATACAATTATTTTATTGTTCTCGGTATCAGGCAGTTTCACATTGCTTTGGTTGACATTTTCTGTGAGTTTGGTCATGACCAGATTGTCACACGGTAATTACTATCGAGGTGACTTTAGCAACCCTGAATACATCGCGACTGAAACAGGAGATATGTTGAAGTTGTTGAGTTGTTTCCTGAACCCATGCATTTATGCAGCAACCCAGAACAAATTCAGAGAAGAGCTAAAGAACGTGGGGAAATCTCTGTGGAAGAAAATAAATCACATTATTTGAAAAAAAGAACAGTGGACAAGACAAATGTATTTTCGCCGACTCTCTATGTAGCTGACCCTGAATTTCACAACGTTACCATCAGAGAATTATTTTGGTCCCTCAGTCTGTGCAAAAACATGCTTTCAGCAGATATTCCTTCTGTGTTTGATTGGATATTTGATCTAGATTTCGCATATTTTTAGCATTAACATTGGATGAACGTTTTGCATTGCATGGATATACTATCAGCATTTTCAAAGGTCAATGTTTATTTAAAAATATCATTAGAGGTGACACAAGACGTTTAAATAAATATATCCATTGTAGATTCTCAGATCCAATGCTCCAGTTTAAAATCCCGGTCACGTTTATTTATGTCTGGAAAAAATACTCAATGATATTGCTGTCGCAAACTCGTGAACTGCACCGGACTATCTGACAAAGTAACTCATTAAAACCTTATGTATGGCTAAAGAAACACAAATAAAATGGCCTTCCTTGGTATCCTAGTGATTGAGAAATACTGAACATTGATTTTTTTAAAAAATTGAACACACGTAACCCAAAATTTCAATAAATGTATCTCACAGTACACAAAGGTATGATGACTAAAATATTCAGTGATGAGTGCACTTAGGAACCGTAGATTCATGGTAATATCAAAAATATGAGTGATCTTCTCCTTCAATGCTTTTTATTTCTGCATTATTCCTGTACCCCTTCATCCTTATAGCCCTTACAAATACACATGTCTACTTCTTGAGCGCATTGATTGATTTCACATCAGTTATGTTTTGTGCCAGAGAACTGCACAGATAAACAAACAGTAAAGGTGGAAGAACACAGCATGGCAGGCAGTGTCAGGTGGTGGAGAATTTAACGTTTCAGTGTACTACACAGTCTCTATTTGAAAACTCTCTCATCATCTCAGTGCTGACCGTTCTATCCTGTGTTCTTAGACTGTGACCCATAGCTCCAGCTCGCAGTGACATTGTGGGAAATCTGAGCAGCTTGTTTTTGTTTTCTCAATCAAATCCTAATATTTCCATTAGATTCAACGATGGGAAAATTGAGTCACTGTCGAAGCCAATATTTAATGGCCACTCGTTGTTGTCTGACTGAAACTGTCCAGTGCTGTCTTCATATATGTTATCAGAGGAAGTGTATTGAGGTTTGTTCACCTACCTTTCCTCATACAGGCACAATTTCAGTGCACCTATACTCTCAGTTAATTAGATGACATAAACATGTATCAGACTCACAGAGTCACACAGCACGGAAGCAGAATATTCCGTCCAATGAGTTTTTGCCGATCATCATCAGGCAAATGGAAGTCAATCATCAGAAGCAATGGAAGTCCCAGGGAAGAGTTGTCTACCAGACAACCGTTAGACTACAAGAAATAGAAACAGAATGAGGAAATTCGGCTCATCCACCATTCGCTCATGGCTGATATGCTTCTGCCCCCCATCAGCAGACCTTCTCCCAGTCAGTATTTGTTCTATGCGAATTATTGAAGCTGCCTTCGATTTGATAGTTTCTTTAAGATACCTCATAGACAATCAAATACTGAAACAATTATTCCAACGTTATAGCACATAGCAAACAAAATAACACCTCTCAAGCCTGTAAGTTCAGTCTGAGAATGGAATTTCACTCTCAAGTTCATGGAGGAATTTAGTTCCGATCTTAAGTAACACGGTCTGCCTTTGCATGTGCCTACTGTTTGATTGTTAAACGGTATTGTTCTGCGAATGTCTGAGACTGAGGCGTCCTGAGATTGAACTCTTTAGCACGTTTCTGTCCACCAAGTTTATAGTGTGAATCTGTGGATGGTCTTTTAGACACATTCATTCACTTTATTGATCACTGTGATGGAGCCACCAAACTGGCAGCTTGTTTACATATCAGGAGTAGCTCCCCTGTTACATTTTACCTTCATAATTGAATATGTCTTTGAAGCACAGCCTTTGCTGCAGTTAATCCCTTTTTCCCAGGACATTCTTTTTTCCAGACGATCTTATTTAACCCACATGCATGTTCCAGCAGGTAATCAAGTAATTTTATCTCCTGTCTCACAGAAAACCGCGAACATATGTTCCATCCAAGAAACAGCAAAATACTTTCAATTCCTGTATGACCTTTTGTCATGGTCCCTGAACAGGTTACTTCGGAAAAAAAATCCATTCGAGTAAATTACCCCAATCTACATTTAATCTGGCTACTTGTTAAGAAGCCTCACAGGAGAACAAATGCTGAGACAATTACTTCCACTTTATTGCATATTTAAATTTAGCTGAGAATCCTGAAGTGAGCAAGTTAAGCCTTAGAACCTACCTCAGATATAACCCGATTAATGGTGGATTCAGGCTATGATTTTAACCAACACTGTCTGTGGTTTGGTGTCAAGAAATAGACCCATGTGCAGAGTTGTTCTCCCGAATTCAGCTATTGAAGAATTCGACACAAATCCATACTTCAGGTCTGCAGAGACATCTCATTGATGATTACTTCGACTATTTAGTTGAAATGATTAATTATTTCTTCAGCGTCCTCCAGTTTGCAGTTTGCGTCCACATTAAAAAAAAATAAGGCCCCTGCTCCTTAGTGTATATTTTTATTCATTTGTGGGAGATCGACATTTCTGTCTGGCCTGCATTGATTGATCATTTCTAGTTGCTCTTGAGAAGGTAGTGGTTTGCTGCTATTTTGTGTATTTGCATCTCATCTACAGTGGAGTAATCACAATGTCAATAAGGAGAGAATTTCAGGATTTTCACACAGCGAACGTGAAGGAATGGTGATATATTTCCAAGACAGGATTGAGAGTAGCTTGGAGGGGAAATTAAAGATATTGGCTGAGGACTTTTGGTGAATTTCTGCAGTGCCTGTTGTAGATAGTACGTCCTGCTGCGACTATGAGTTGGTGGGGGAGAGAGTGGGTACTTGTGCATGTAACACCAAATGCGTGGGCTGCTTTGTCCTCAAGAGTGGCCAACTTCTTGGTTGCCATTGGGCCTTCACTTCTGCAGACAATTGGAGAGTTTTCATTCGGTCTCCTGTCTTTGTCCTTGCAGAAGATGTGTTCCAAGAAGCACACATGCTGTCTTTGCGTTATACAGAGGAGAATGACAACCCCTCTTAGAACAAAAACTGCATCACCCAAAGGGGAGTGCCATGCCATATAATCTGTTAAAAGGACTAGGTAAAGAGGTGCCATCCTGTTTTTCAGCAACTGAAAAAAATCCCTGACACTCATTTTACAATGCACAATGATAACTTAGTTAACTGACTCGAACAGTGAACAAATTAACGAAACTATTATCATACCAAACCATTTCGCTATAACTACTAATCACGAGAAAAACACAAGACGTAAATGGTGTGCTGTTCCAATAAATACAACTCCCACGCTTGCAATAAAAGAATACAATTTAGTCTCTCCAAATTGCAGTCAGGGTAAGTGTACATTTATAGATGTTCTAAAATTTGACAACCATCCAAGTTTATGGTCCCTGAATTCTGAGTCAGCATTTTCTCCGTCATTATTTTCAGTGATCCCCTCACATCATGCTTGAAAGGGAATTGAAATGGACTGAATTTGCTGGATTCGTTTGTTGCATCTTGAATGGAAAATAAGGTGCACAAGGAATTTCTGTATCCTGATCATCTGGATAGTCTTGACCATAAACCCTCACCATGTCTTAAAAGCCTGGTGCCAGCTTTCCACCACTCCTTTGCGATTCCGCATCATCTACAATAGATTAAATTGTTGTTTCGTAACTCTTCTATAAGTTGCCGGAATAATGTGGACGTAAAATTTGCCCCTTGATCTGATTGTTTTTCTGTGTTTGTCTGCACCTTGTGAAAAGCTTGTGTACCACTTCTGTTGTCCGTTCAGCTGTGATATGTGTGCAGAAAGGTCAACCCCATCCTTATATGGTCCAGGTCAAGGGAATTGGTTTTGTATTTTCGCTTGATTTTTTTCTTAAAAGTTGAATGCCCTTGCATTGGTAATTCATATACTACATGCAATATCGCCTTTCTATAATGCCACGATAACACAGCTTGATGAAGCTCTGCCTATTTCTCATCTGCCTGATGTATGGTGGTCTCTGTTTCCTGATCAATATATCATTTTTTGGTCGTAACATTCGGGAATATACTCAGAATTCTGTCTTTATTCACTAATTGATATAATTGCTTCTGTTTTTCAGCTTCCTGTTGTAACTGAGTTAATTGTTTTACATGACAAATATCCGCCTTATCCTCCACTGATTCTTTTTCTGACTGAGTCACTCGATCAAACACGGCCTCTGATAATTCTACTTCAACTTCCTCATCTGTGTTCTGTAATTTCTGCTTCTGTCTCAACTGGTAGGTTTGTGACCTTGTGATCACACAGACTGGCGTAATCCGCGTATAAACTTCCTGTAATTCTTCAGTTGCGTTATTCTGCACTGGAGCATCGACTACTGTAGGCAATATCATTGGCAAGCTCAAGTTGTATTCCTGGAGCTGAGGGTTTCTCCAGTACTCCTTCCACCGCGGCTTCACCTTACACTGGGCACTCCTACATTACTCTACATAAAGGAGCACCTCTCGTCTCACCTTGAATTTCACGCACTGGCACGTTAGTCTGGCCATAGTCCTTCATTGTTGCATATCTCATCAACAAAGATTGGCAGGATTCCATGTCTCATAATACTGTAATGTCTCTACCAGCTCCTCTTGGTAGATGAGAATAAACCTCACCTTCACAAGTAAATGGTTTAAGATTCGCCACTTTCTTCTAAATGAATCTCAGACCAGGTAGTACATTCTGTTACAGCTTTTCCACATCCAATATGCTACAAACTTGTCGCTTCCACCTTAAACAAGATAAGGAAGCCATCCCCGAGGACAGGTTCTGCAGATACAGAGGATTGGTGGGGACGAGAAGGAAGGCGACAGACACTTGATGGTACCGAAATATGTCATCATAAGAACGGGATACGATGTTCAAATCATCAAAACCCAGTTGCGATGTGCCACGGTGAAACATCACAATGATCTCCTCAGAAAACAGATCCCGGATACGATGGACAGAGTACCCTGCATCATCCAATAGGTCCCCAGAAAGGAGAAACAATACCACGCTATTTGCAGCCTTTGACATGTCATCGGTGGTGGCGAATACCTCACCAAGGTCAACCTGATGTCATATTGAATTCAAACAACCTCCAAACTTTAAACAGACCACCGTTCACAGCAAACTGCCCAGCCTTCAGGACAACAGCGACCACAATATGGCACACTGCCAGATCATTGACATGGATGCTATTATCATATGTGGGATCAGCACTCACCATGTAAAAGGAAGGTACTGAATTGATTGGGCCAAGATTGCCTACCTCATGCTCTGCACGTAAGGATGATCTGAGGAATTCTACACTGGCAAGACCATGCAGACACTGCAACAATGGAGAAATGGGCTCCACACAACCAATCGCCAGAAAGAAATGTTCACTCCAACTTGGGAAAAACTTCAGTGATCAAGGACATTCAGTCTGCACCTTGAAGTCAGCCTTCTCCAAGGGAGCCATTGAGAGACACAACAACGCAGAATTGTCAGGCAGAAACTGATAGCCAAGTCTGTACCCATGAAGATGGCTTCAACCATGTCGTTGGGCCGATATATTGTGACATACAACCCCACCATTCTGTTCTGCATTTGTAAACAGAAAACGATCTTTGCTTCCCGTTGCGTTTTGAAACCTTGACAACGTGGTATGATCTCTCATTCGTAAGTAGATTGCACAGTTTTGGAGAACTTGTTCCTTTGATCAGACGGTCTTATGCGTATTATTTTACACAGCCATGTTTGGTTTGTCCCCAGCTCCATTTGTCTTACATTTTGCAATAATCTCGCTGCCTCAGTTCATTTGCTATTCAGTTGTTGGCAATTTTTCTAACACCCTCTGAACGTTCACTTCACTTATCCTCCATCTCCTGTTACCATTGATTTTACTGAAAACATTGGCCAAACTCCCTTTTCTTTTAAAACATTCGTTTTCCCCATCTGTATGTAAGGAAAGTAGTGATAGTGGGTCATTTCTTTAGTGGCTATTTGATGTTCATGTATCTGGTGACGAGATTTCGGCATATTTGTCGAATATAGTATTCTGTACATAATATTCATTTTGCTTGTTGTCTGAGCAGGGTATATTTTGTAAAGTGCATAAGCTGCTGTTTTAGTCTGTTCGTGTGTTTGTGGGTGACAATCATGCCAAAGTGGTCAGAGCAGTCATTTCTGAGATGGGTTTGATGTAGCGGAGAATGGCCAGGGATTCTGGACGGGTTTGTTGGCTTGTTCTGGATTGCTACTTAGAAATCGACGGGCTGTGATGATTGGGTACCTGTTGTTTTGAATACGGCTTTCTTCACCTCCTTGTCGTTGCCCTCTGCTGCCGTGTGTGGTGCCTCGTGAAATAATGTTCTAATGCAGCTTCGTTGGTGGAAGAAGAGGAAAAAGAGGGCGGAAATCACAACAATGTGCAATTCCTAGATGTCACAGGAGAATGAACAGTAAATGGGGAACTTCAAACCAGCGTCTACAGGAAAGCAACACATACGGACCAAATACTGAACTGCAGATGCAATCATCCCAAAGCCAACACGAAGCTGCATTAGAACATTTTCTGAGACAAAGAACAGAAAATGGCATCAACACAGATAATGACATCACAGCCCAAGGAAACCGAAGAACCTGAACAGAAAGTGCGCAATAACACCAGTGCTTCGCCTGAGGCTCACTGATTATGTTATCTCATATGGTGATGAAATGTCCAAGAATGATCATTCCATCTCAGTGAGCAAACTTACATCCTGTAATCTCGTGGTGATTGATGAGATGTTAAGAAGGCAATAGTTGATCACTTCACGCTGCAAAAACACAAAATAATTTTCCACTTGGCAATGGACATAGCAACCAAATACGGCTTGAGGTGATTGCCATAAGGCCGCAGGAAGTATGAACAAGAATAGACCACATAGCTTCTCGCGTCGACTTTGACATGCAACAGCAGCATGATCGACCCAATATTGTTCACCTCCCATTCTTGACTTTTCCACTAATTATTGATTCCTTTCGTGATCAGAATCTATCGGTCTCAACCTTAAGTAGAAGCTTGGACTCTGACCCTTAGCTCTCTGGGGCAAGGGACCCCGAGACATAATCATTTGAGAGAAGAAATTCCATCTTATCTGTGTGTTAAATTGAATTGGCTTTAGTCTGATCCAATATCATTTGATTCTGGACTCTCCGATAAAGAAAAACGTGTTCTCAGCATTTACTTCGTCAAGTCCCTTCCGAATTCTACACAGTTAATGACGTCATCTCTCAGAATTCAAACTGCCCACAGCAGATTTCCGTTCAGCTTTTGCACATTTGCCAAAACCTGCACACCGAGCAGAGTATATCTGAAATTGTGTGAACCTCCTGTAAAGTAATAATACATTATCTTAAATTAGTAGATTGAAATTGCTCACAGTAATCCGATTGTGGTCTCACCAGCACTTTTCAGTAACTATTGCATATTCGTCTTATCCAACCCCTATGAAATTTGGGCCAAAGTTCAATTAGTTTTCCTAAATATCTCTTGCACCTCCCTGTGCGTTCCTATGTTTCAAGCATTTATGTTCTGCAGCTTTTTTCCATCATTTTCATTCAAATAATGCTGCGTTTTCTTGTTCTTCCTTTCAACATGATCAATCTCTCAAGTTTTCGCTTTTTATTCCGGTGGGCATAATTTTGCCCACTTACTTAACCCGTCAGTATCTCTCCGTAGATTGGTTCTACCTTTCTTAGAATTTGCCATGTCACGTGTTGTTGTGTTGTCTGAAAATTTGGCAAAATTGCATTCCCTTCCTTCCTGCAAATCATTAACGTCGATTACAAAACATTTGTAGGACCAGGACAAACATTTGTTGAAGCCTTGGTAAAACCTACCTATAAAGATCACCATTTCTAAAAATCACTCCTGAAGACCATTTGTTATTTCCTGCCAAATATCACATTTTCAAACTACGCTGATAAACTATCCCCAACACCATGGACATTTGTGTATTATCCTTTTGCATTGTTCATTGCGAAACGCCTTCTGTTAGTGTGAACATTCTGTTTCTCTTCCTTACGATAAATGTCAGACTTTCTCGAAAAGTTCGAACGAATTTCTGAGAAATTATTTTCCTTTTCTGGAACCATGTCGCTTTTGCTTAATTAATCTGTGATTTTCCACGTGGACTGCTGTTTTGAACTGAACAGTTGAATCTGCTGCATTTTCCTCAACAAGAGATGTTCAGCAGTTTGTCTCACGTTTAAAAACGATTGGTCACGTTCCTTTTTTTCCAAAACGTACGACACGTTGGCAGTTTTAGAATCTTCTAGTACTCTTTCTGAATGAAGTTTCTTTTTGAAAAATTAAAATCAATGTATCTACTACAATTCGAGTTACATCTTTTCTATTCCAAAGTGCAGTTTATCAGGACCAGGAGATTATATGGCCCAATTAATTTCTCTGATACTACTTCACTCCTGATGTGTTGATATTCAATTCCTCCTCTATATTCTTCAACATTAGTGGCTTCATTGTGTTTTCTGAAAGAAATACTTTGATTCATTCAGTGCTCGGTGTTCATAAGCAGGCTATCACATGATTTATGTAATTCCACTTGACTAGAATGTATTACTGCCTGTGAGGATGGAATTGTTAATGTCAAGAAAGAAAATTACTGGTTTCATTGAATAGGATGTGGAGAGCAGTGAATCTCCAGGATGGGTAATCAATCGTTTAATATTCCCTTGTCCATTAATCGCAACTGAGGATTGAATTTCAGAAACTGGATAATGGTTAGGCTGTGATGAGCCGCCATATGCATTACTGATGGAACAATTCGCAATTGGCCAGAGAAGAGTACAGTCGACAATGCGATCAATGACAAAAAAAAACTAGATGCCAATTCACGAGGCAAGATTATTTCATGCAAAGGAAAACCGTCTAAATTCTGAAATGAGGTAAACTACACGACATTGGAATCCAGTGAACAGAGACGGCAATGGAAATGAGGTCAACGATGCCAGGTGCAGATCATATTTTATTTCGGGTATTATGAAAAAGTAAAGTTTGCTTACTTTGTACAGGTGATTGTGAGTAGGATCAGTGATGATTTGAGATAATTGCATCTTTAGAGGTCTGATGCATGTATAAATGCACATTACCTTCCCATACCTTGGCCACACACCAGTCACAGACCTTCAGCCTCTGCTGAAGACATTCATTCTCAGAAATGGTAAAACCACCGATTTTGCTGTTGAAAGAGATTTACTATCCACTTCTCGCAGCTGTTAGTCTTCCAGGTAAGGCATTCAACCAGTTTGTGTTTAATTGAGTTTCGTTTTTTTCAATATGAATGCTACATACTGTATGTCTCAGTGTTACAAGAACAGTATCGAGAATCATGTCAAGACAATTTTTCCTATTTCCTTTTTCTAGAAGCATTAGTAGTTTAGCAATAATAATTCAACATAAGAGTCCTCTGAGAATATATCTGTTGACCTTTAGACAGCCCGACAATGCCACATAGAATGATGACTGGAACAGCATATTAAATGCTTGGGTAAATTTTCTATTTTGTAAATCACTCAGAATGTGTTCAAAAGTATCTTTTCCTCTGTTTCAATCATGCATTTCAATATTAACCATCATTCCTGATTCTCTGACAGCAAACATGATGACTATTTTAATTCTTTTCCGAGGAAGCTGTGGTCTTTCCAACTGCATCTCAGCTTATATGTTGGCTGTGGCAACCTCGGATATATTGGTTATTATCAATAATATTGTAGTGCATCTTATTTTGAGTTATCACTTTCCATTTTCCTTCTTGTCCCACACACTTGTGTGCAAGCTCATTGTATATATGATTACCATCGGTCTTGATCTAAGTGTTTGGTTCACAGTTTCCTTCACATTTGACAGATTTGTGGTGATCTGCTGTCAGAAGTTTAAGACAAAACACTGCACCAAGAAAACTTCAATCGCAATATTAATAATCATCTCAGTTCTGATCTTGTTAAAGAACATCCCTGTTTTGTTTGCAAATGAACCAGAGCAAATCATCAATAAAATTGAATGGGGCTGCCGGTCAAGTGTAACTTTCTTTGCTTCATCTCCCGGAATGGCGTTTGTCTGGTTCCATAGCGCCTGGGTTGCTTGGCTTCCATTTCTCCTAATTTTCTTGTTTAATTCTTTAACAATCCACCGTGTTGTCGTGGCGAATAGGACTCGCATTGGACTCCAGGGTCACAGATCTGAGAAGCAAAACAATTCAGGGATGGAAAACCGGAGGGAGTCCATTATTTTATTGTTCTCGGTATCAGGCAGTTTCATATTGCTTTGGTTGACATATTCTGTGAATTTGGTCATGACCAGACCGTCACACCCTAACTATTACCGAGGTGACTTTAGCAACCCTGAATACATCGCGACTGAAACAGGAGATATGTTGACGTTGTTGAGTTGTTTCTTGAACACATGCATTTATGCAGCAACCCAGAACAAATGCAGAGAAGAGCTAAAGAACGTGGGGAAATCTCTATGGAAGAAAATAAATCACATTATTTGAAAAACCCGTGGACAAGACAAATATATTTAACAGAAATCTCTTTGCAGCTGAAACTGAATTTCATGCCGATGTTCGCCAAGGAATTATCTTCGTCCATCAGGGTGCGCAAAAAGAAATGCTTTCTGCAGATATTCCTTCAATGTTTGACAGAATATTTGATCTCTATTTTACAACCTGCTTCTCCTTATTTTAGTTGAAAAGTTTGCATTTGCATGGATATACTCCCTTTCATCTCTAAACTCAATGTTTTTTAATAAAAGCATGAACTGTGACATTTGACATTTAAGTAAATTAGTTCATTGCAGACATTCAGATGCAATGCTCCAGTTCATCCCGATTGCCTCAGAAGGACACGAGTCTCCTTCTTGAATGTATTGACAGTCGTGACCTCAATTACGTTCAGAACCAGAGAGATCCACAGGTAAACAACAGTCAGGTGAAAGGGCACAGCATCGCAGTGAGAATGAGGACGTCGAGAAATCAACGTTTCGGGTGTACCCCACAGTGTCCGTTTGGAAAATCTCTGATCATCATAATACTGAACGTTCTACGCCCTGTTCTGAGACTGTGACCCATGGTTCCAGCTCGCAGTGACATTGTGGGAAATCAAATGTCTGAAGCATGTTGAGATGTCTGAAACTAATACAGTTTCTGAAATTATGAAAAATAGATACAAAGATTGTTGGATATTAATAACACAGAAAAAATATTCTTCGGCTGCTATTCTGATCCCGTTTTGAGCTTTTGTTTCAGAGCTCTGCATCCCTTTGTAACAAAAGCTCATACCTAAATACCTCTCTAAAGTTTTGAAGGTTTCTGTCTCTACCACCCTTACAGACATTGAGTTCCAGATTCCCACCAACCACTTGGTGAAATGATCCTGACAGTACATTAGGTGACAAATTAATACCGTCCCTTAAACTAAGACATACTCTGAAAAAAACGAAAGATTAACATGAGTGACGACACTGAAACTAAAGCAACCCCTGAAACCAGCACAGACACAGAAGACAATGTATTTATCCAAATTCATGCAGCCTCCTGTAAAGTTAATTGCACTACACCTGGCGAATTGAATGCTGCTACTGAACCTACATTGTGGAGGGATTTGATTGCAGCAGTTAGGGTGCAGAGACAATTTACCGTGATCTTCCCTGGGCTGAATACTCTCACAAATGAAGAGGATTTGAACAGATTAGGTATAGTTTACACATAGCAGAGGATATTGGGATTAGAAAATACTGTAAATGAATAATGTTATGGCGGATTTAGACAGAGTAAACGGAGTAATTGAATTGTCATTGGATAGGCATATGAACGAGAATGGAATATTGCAGCTTAGATGGGCTTCAGATTGTTCTCACAGGTCAGCACATCATCGAGGGCCGAAGGGCCTGTGCTGCGATGTAATGTTCTATGTTCTAAAGAGGAAAAGCAACTTTTGACGTTGATGGAGACATCAAAGTCAAGGATGGGAACCTAGATTTGAGGTAATCGGCAGAACGTGTGAAGGATGTGTAAGCAAAAATTTTTTACAGAATTGGGGTGGGATTCTGAATCCCTCATATAATTGGAAACAAATATTTAGGTATGCCTTTACGAAGGTAAACAAGATTCTGGGTTAAATATTGTAAAATGGGTTTCGAATTATTGGGCTTTTGTTTTTGTCTGGCCGTAAGTTGATCAATGGAAGGCCCTTCTTTTGGTGTTGCAGGTTTTCTATGACTCAGTAACTGCATGGTGTCTGTGTTCCCTGTGTATTAAACAAGGTAAACATTGTGGTTGGTCGTTCACTTGGGATGATTGTCGATTTGCAGTGGGGTCCCAACCAAGTGGCTTCACTTTCCACAACAGCATAGAATGCCATGACGGCCCTTCCTTCTCAACCCTTTCCTCCAGCTGAGGTGTGTTGTCCCTCCAGTGAAACTGCCACTAATTGTCTCTTTCATCGCCTCCTGCAGTTGGAAGTGAACCTGCTGTGAACAATACACGATGTGCAAAACACCTACTCTCCCGGAAGAGACGCATAACATTGGATACTATGTTACTTCAACTGTTTTTCCAAGTGTTGTCTGAAGATTGTGACATTTCCCGTGTCAACATCCCTCCAAGACTGTGAAATCCAGACTGTTACTATTCATTTCTCTCAAATCTTCTCCAAACGTCCTGTCTCTCACTTTAACACGATGCTGCACTATTTTTGACCCTTGTTGACTAACAGCCTTCTGCCTTTAGTGGAAGAACATGCCTGTGGTCCTGCATGACTTTGGCGACTTTACGTATCTTAAGACAACAAACCTGGGCATTTCCATTGTATCACAATCTTTGGACTGTCATACAAAAGAAAAAGAAGTGAAGGAAACAAAGGATTGTGGACGCTCTGAATCTGAAAAATAAACTGAAATGTCTGGATAAATTGCAATAGGACTGACAGCATCCCTGGAGATTTAACGTTTCAGGTTTTAAATTGTGAAGAAGATTCTCTGGACCAGAAATACTAGCTTTGTTTCTCTTTCCACAGAGGATGCAAGATCTGCTGAATGTTCATTTTGCTTTATAACATCATGGTTTTCATTTCCATATTGCCATTCTGTCCACTTTGCATTTAAATTGAGATAATGTCACATTTTGTCTCATTATATTCTATGTTTCAAATTTCTATCCTGCAGATAAAACCTGCCCATATCTCTTCTCAGGCTATTTCTGTCGCTTATTCTGAAGCTAATCTCAGTTACCATGCATCCTTCATTATGGAAGACTGTTACGAGACTAAAAAACAAACTAATGAGACGCTTCTTTGTTTCGGGAATGTAAATTCTTCCAATGCAAAATCCTGAGTTTCCATGGAACGTACATTAATGTAAATCTTTGGCGTACCATAAATAGCATAAATAACCATTGTCATTGCATGTGTAACATAGTGGGTAGCGCTGAATGTGCCATTCATAATATCAAGACATTCTGCCTGAATGAAGATGAATGACGTGAACATATAACCCGCTGTATCTCAACACCAGCATCACCTTTGGAGACTCTGGTAAACAGCCCAATGTGAACTAATGATTGAAGTCAGCCCATCAATGATTGACTTGGTGATTATTCTACCGATGCAATGCTCCTTTCATGGACATTTTGTTTCGAATGTTGACAGCGTTTCAAAACATCAGGACTGGAAGTGGAACTGAAGAAGAAAATGCCTGCACCAGGAATGCATAGGTTTTAATGATTGGGTGTTTGGGGATTGTTCATGTGGAAAAATAATTGTTGGGCTCAAAGGTTTACCCATCGAAAATGGCGTTTGTAATTAATGCATAGTATTTTGTTTGTTTGGGTCTCTTCCAAGGAAACTGCCGGATATGACTCTATCTGGTTTACAGTGAACGAGAAACATAGACGTAGAGGCAATTGGGTTGTCATTGACAGAAAGAGTTGAATTGCCCTCTACCATTTGAAGTTGGGAGGTCGATGTCAATCTTGTGGGGATGGAAAGAGAGAAATTGGTTGATCCCACGTTGCATTTTGTGGCCGCAGTGATGACGAATTGTAAAGATCACGCTGGCATTTTAGGTTGGAATGAGTGAGTGAGGGAAATCTCAATCTGGGGAAAGAATGGCCTATTATTTGTGCTCTACAAACTCTAGAACAATAAGTAGCATGTGTTTCCATTAAATACGAAACGAAATGTTGGATGTTTGTGATAATACAAAGGCAACGATCATGAATATCCTCAATTTACAAATTATTTCAAGTAAAGAAATCAGATCCTTTTCAGAAACCTATCTTTTAAAGTCCTGAGATTTTTCTCAGACTCCTCTGTCCAGCAAAATTGACATGTTTATTTTTTATTCGTTTTTGTTTGCTTTCATGAGCTACCGAGTAATGCATTATTCTCCATTGGAGCAGTTGACTGAAATGTAGACACAGATAAGGTGATGGACGTTGAAAATAGAATAGCAAATGTTTCACAACGATGTCTGATTTAATCCTGCACAGTTATAACACAACCAAAAAAACAGTAATCTCAACACTCGTCCCAATTACCCTGCCCTGGGCCTGCACTCACCGTGTCTGTGTGTGTTACCTCCGGGTGCTCCGATTTCCTCCCATAGTGGAGAAAGTGAGGGCTGGAGATCAGTGCTGAAAATGTGTTGCTGGAAAAGCGCAGCAGGTCAGGAAGCCTCCACAGAGCAGATGAATCGACGTTTCGGGCATAATGCTGCTCTTTGGATACTGCCTGACCTGCTGCGCGTTTCCAGCAACACATTTTCAGCTCTTTCCTCCCACAGTCCAAAGATGTGCGGGTCGGGCGAATTGGCCATGCTAAATTGCCCGTTGTGTTAGGTACGATGTAAATGTAGGGGTATGGGTGGGTTCCGCTTCGGCGGGTCAGTGTGGACTATTTGGGCCGAAGGGTCTGTTTCCACACTGTAAGTAATTTAAACTAAGCTAAATGTTCTATCAAAAGAGTTAGGACACTCAGCCCATCATGCCTGATGAGAAGTTCAGCGAGATGAAATTAGGAACCAAGATTGAAAGCTTCTCTCATTCACTTATGTTTATGCTGAAGCCGGCTCCCTTCTGTCAATATCTGTGAATATCCTGGTCAATGTCCTCTGCACACTCTGCAGGACAGTTATGTCCCTCCTTTAATATGCGGTTTCCAGAACAACATATGGTAGTCAGGGTGTGGCACAAAATATGAAACTGAAGGGAGAATTATTCATAAATCACCCATAGTTTGAATAACAGGTTTTGCATGACCAACAGAACTTAGTGTTTCACAAACCATTAATGCTTATCCATAAAGAAAGTAGTAAATATCAGAAACACATTGTGATCTTTTCACTAAAATGAAATCGGTACCAGTCGTGTTCTGTTTTCTCTGATATTCACACTCTGTCTGCGAGAGTGGTTACAGTAGTGTGGCAGCCCAAATGTGCTCCGAGGAAGAGTAAATATCATAACAACGTGAAGGACATGGGCGAGGCATGTGGGATTAAAAAATCACTGACTTGTGTCTGATACAATAACTGAGTGGAAGGGGCTGTATTGACTGAGTGGAATGAGAAGTAGTGACTGAGGTGAATGGGATAGTCTGACTTAAGGGAATCGGAGGCAGTGACTGAGGTGAATGGGTTGAATTGAATGAGGATAGTGGGGTTCACTGACTGAATGGAATGGCATGTGGTGACTGAGGCTAATAAGATATAGTGACTGAAAGTAGTGGGAGGGAATTACTGAGGTGAGGTTGGATTTATGAGTGAGGGGAAAGGAACATACTAAGTGGGATGCAGTCACTGAGGACAATGGTAATCATTGACTAAGGGGATGGACCGAGGGGATGAAGGTTCAATTGGGGCGATTGAGAGTTATACGGTAGCCAGGAAGGATCTAAAGACAGTGCTAAGAGCAACAAGGAAGGGACATGAAAAGTCCTTGGTTGGTAGGATTATGGAAAACCCAGAGGCATTCTATAAGTGTGTCAGGAATAAAAGAATGACTAGGGTAGGAATAGGTCCAGTCAAGGATAGTAGTGGGAAGTTGGGCATGGAGGCTGAAGAGATTGGAGAGACACTGAATGAATACTTTTCGTCAGTATTCACTCAGGAACAGGACATTGTTGCCGATGTGAACACTGAGTCACAATTCATTAGAATGGATGGCTTTGAGGTATGTAGGGAAGAGGTATTGGAAATTCTCGCAAGGGTGAAAATAGATATGTCCCCTGGGCTGATGACATTTACCCTGGGATTCTCTGGGAAGCAAGGGAGGAGATTGTAGAGCCATTGGCCTTGATTTTTATGTCCTCGTTGTCTACAGGAATAGTGCCAGAAGACTGGAGGATAGCAAATGTGGTTCCCTTGTTCAAGACGGGGAGTAGGGATAACTCTAGTAACTATAGGCTGGCGAGTCTCAATTCAGTTGTGGGCAAAGTCTTAGAGAGAATTGTAAGGTATAGGATTGATGAACATCTGGATAGGAATAATGTGATCAAGGATAGTCAGAATGGTTTTGTGAAGGGCAGGTCGTGCCTCACAAACCTTACTGAATTCTCTGAGAAGGTGACTAAGGAGACGTACGCGGGTAAAGCGGTGGATGTGGTGTATGTGGATTTTAGTAAGGCGTTTGATAAGGTTCCCCATGGTAGGCTACTGCAAAAAATACGTAGGTATGGCATTGAGGGTGAATTGGAGATTTGGATTAGGAATTGGCTGGCTGGAAGAAGACAGAGGGTAGTAGTTGATGGTAAAGGTTCATCTTGGAGTGCAGTTACGAGCGGTGTTCTGCAAGGATCTGTTTTGGGACCATTGCTGTTTGTCGTTTTTATACATGATCTGGAGGAGGGGCTAGAAGGTTGGGTGAGCAAGTTTGGGGATGATACGAAAGTCGTTGGAGTTGTTGACAGTGAGGAAGGATGTGGCAGGTTACAGCGGAATACAGATAAGCTGCACAGCTGGGCAGAAAGGTAGCAAATGGAGTTCAATGTAGGTAAGTGTGAAGTGATTCACTTTGGTAAGAGTAACAAGAAGATGGAGTACTGGGCTAATGGTCGGATACTTGGTAGCGTGGATGAGCAGAGGGATCTTGGTGTCTGAAAGATCTCTGAAAGTTGTCACCCAGGAAAATAGTGCTGTGAAGAAGGCATATGGCGTACTGGCTTTTATTGGTAGAGGAATTGAGTTCCGGAGTCCTGAGGTCATGTTGCAGTTGTGTAAGACTCTGGTGCGGCCGCATCTAGAGTATTGTGTGCAGTTTTGGCGCCATACCATAGGAAGGATGTGGAGGCATTGGAACGGGTGCAGAGGAGGTTTACCAGGATGTTGCCTGGTATGGTAGGAAGATCGTGTGAGGAAAGGCTGAGGCACTTGGGGCTATTTTCATTGGAGAAAAGAAGGTTTAGGGGTGACTTGATAGAGGTGTACAAGATGATGAGGGGTTTAGATAGGATTGACCATGAGAACCTTTTTCCACGTATGGAGTCAGATATTACGAGAGGGGGTACAGCTTTAAATTAAGGGGAGGTAGGTATAGGACAGATGTTAGGGGTAGATTCTTTACTCAGCGAGTCGTGAGTTCATGGAATGCCCTGCCAGTAGCAGTGGTGGACTCTCCCTCTTTATGGGCATTTAAACGGGCATTAGATAGGTATATGGAGGATAGTGGGCAAGTGTAGATTAGGTGGGCTTGGGTAGGCGCAACATCGAGGACCAGAGGCCTGTACTGCGCTATATTTTTCTATGTTTTATGTTCTATGAAGAAAGCTTGAACAGTCTGTGATGTTTATCCTAGGAGCATAGCATATGACACGGGTGGCTGTGGGCATTGGGTTAAGCTGGGGAATGTCGAAGCGTGGGCCCGATGCAGATGCAACAAAACTAAGAAAGGTATGGACAAAGCAGACAACAAAGAACGTTTCTGGATTTAAGTTTGTTCACAGAACTGGAAGGTACATTTTCAGATGTTTCATCACCATACGAGTTAACATTGTCAGCGACACATCTGGATAGCAGTAAATTGATAGGTCAGAGTCAGCATGGATTTATGAAAGAAAAATCATGCTTGACTCATGTTCTGGAATTTTTTGACGATGTAACTCTGAAGATGGAGAACCAGTGGTTGCAGTGTACCTGGACTTTCAGAACGCATTTGATAAAGTCCACATAGGAGGTTAGTGAGCAACATTATGGCGCATGGCATTGGGGGCAAACTACTGACTTGGATTGAAAGATGGTTGGCTGATAGGAAACAAAGAGTAGTGATAAACGGCTCCATTTTGAAATAGCAGACAGTGACCAGTGGGGTACCGCAAGGATCAGTGCTGGGAACACAGCTTTTTCCAATATATATTAATGATATAGAAGATGGTATTAATAGTAACATTCGTAAATTTGCTGATGATACAAAGCTGGGTGGCAGGGTGAAATGTGAGGAGGATGTTAGGAGATTACATGGTGACCTGGACAGGCTAGATGAGTGGACGGATGCATGGCAGATGCAGTCTAATGTGCATAAATGTATGGTAATCCACTTTGGTGGCAAGAACAGGAAGGCAAATGACTACTAAATGGAGCCAAATTAGGTAAACGGGCAGTACAAAGCGATCTGGCTGTTCTTGTACACCAGTCAATGAAGGCAAGCATGCAGGTACAGCAGGTAGTGAAGAAATCTAATAGCATGCTGGCCTTCATAACAAGAGGGATTGAGTATAGAAGCAAAGAGGTTCTTCTGCAGTTGTACTGGGCCCTGGTGAGACCGCACCTGGAATATTGTGTGCAATTCTGGTCTCCAAATTTGAGGAAAGACATTCTAGATATTGAGGGAGTGCAGTGCAGGTTCATGAGGTCAATTCCTGGAATGGCAGGACTATCTTATGTTGAAAGATTGGAGCGACTGGGCTTGTACTGAAAGGGGATCTGATTGAGACGTATAAGATTATTAAAGGATTGGATAGTCTGGAGGCAGGAAACATGTTTCCGCTGATGTGAGTCCCGAACCAGAGGACACAGCTTAAAAATAAGGCATTTAGGACAGAGATGAGGAGAAACTTCTGCACCCAGAGTGTGGTGTGTGTGTGGAATGCTCTACCCCAGAAGGCAGTGGAGGCCCAGTCTCTGGATTCATTGAAGAAAGAGTTGGATAGAGCTATCAAGGACAGTGGAACCAAGGGTTATGGAGATAAGGCAGGAACAGGATACTGATTGAGGATGATCAGCCATGATCATAATGAATGTTGGTGCAGGCTCGAGGGGCAGAATGGCCTCCTCCTGCACCTATTGTCTATTGTCTATTGAGCCTCCGAACGAAGCACTGGTGGTGTAGCCTGCTCTCCATTTATATGTGTGAGATTCTTAGAGCTGATAATGTTATTTCCTGTGGTGTCATGCCTTCCTGTGGTGCAGTCATTTCATATTCTTTTCCTCAGAGAGTGGTTGATGGATGCAAGTCAATGTTTTTATTGGTATATTTCCGGTTAGAATGCCATGTTTGTAGGATTGCTCGTGCATGTCTCTGTTTGGATTGTCCGAGGATGGATGTGTTGCCCCAGTCGAAGTGGTGTCCTTCCTCATCCATATATAGAACATAGAACATTGAACAATACAGCGCAGAACAGGCCCTTCAGCCCTCGATGTTGCACCGACCTGTGAACTATTCTCAGCCCTTCCCTACTCTCTCCCAAAATCATCCATATGCTTATCTAAGGATTGTTTAAATCTTCCTCAAGTGGCTGATTTGACTGCATTAGCATGTAGTGCATTCCACGCCCTTACCAATCTGTGTAAAGGACCTGTCTCTGACATCTGTCTTAAATCTATCACCCCTCATATTGTAGGTATGCTCCATCGTACAAGCTGACATAATTATCACAGGAGAAAGACTTTCATGGTCTGCCCTATCTGATCCTCTGATCATGCTGTGTGTCTCTATCAAATCCCCTCTGAGCCTTCTTCTTTCCAATGAGAAGAGAGTCAAGTCTTTCAGCCTTTCCTCATAAGACCTTCACTCCAGAACAGGCAACAACCTGGCAAGTCTCCTCTGCCCCTATTTCAATGCTTTCACGCCCCACCCAAAATTTTCAGGGGACCAGAGCTGTACACAATATTCCAAGTGTGGCCACACCTGCGTTTTGTATAGTTGCAACATGATATTGCAGCTCCAGAACTCAATCCCTCTACCAATGAAATCTAACACACGTATGCCTTCTTAACGGCACCATCCACCTGGGTGGCATCTTTCAGGGATCTATGTAGATGGACTCCAAGATTCGTCTGCACATCCACGCTACCAAGAGTCTTTCCATTGACCCAGTACTCTGCCATCCTGTTATTCTTCCCAAAGTGCATCACCTCACATTTAACTGCATTGAACTCCATTTTTCACCTCTCAGCCATATTCTGCAGCTTATCCAAAGTTCCTCTGCAACCTTTAAAATTCTACGAAACTGTCCACTGCTCCACCGACTTTAGTGTCGTCTGAAAACTTACTAATCCATCCACCTACGCCTGCGTCTAAGTCATTTCTAAAAATGACAAACAGCAGTGGTCCCAAAACAGATCCTTGCGGCACAACACTAGTAACTGGGCACCAGGCTGAATATTTGTCAAAAACCACCACTCGCTCCCTTCTTGCAGAAAGCTAATTTCTAATCCAAACTGCTAAATCACCCTCAAATCCATGCCTTTGTAAGGATACTAGTGAGAGGGTAACGTAATTTTGTGGCGAGATGATGTTCATGTATCCAGGTGACTAGTGTTCTATCTGTTGTCCAATGCAGTGTTTGTTGCAGTTCTTGCAAGGTATATTGTAAATAACATTAGTTTTGCTTAGTGTTCGGAGTGGGTCTTTCAAGTTGACGAGAAACTGTTTTAGTGTGTTGGTGAGTTTGTTGGCTATCATGATGTCAAGAGGTTTGAGTCGTCTGTCAGTCGTTTCTGAGTTGTCTTTGATGCAGGAAAGACTGGCTAGGGTTTCTGGACATGTTTTGCCTGCTTGTTTGGGTTTGTTGCCCAGTAATCGGTGGACAGTGTTCATTGGGTACCTGTTCTTTTTAAAACCACTGTTTCAGTGATCTTCCTCCATTCTGCGTATATCCTCTGTGCTGCAATGTGTGCCGGATCATTGAAATAGTGTTCTAATGCAGCTTCATTTGTAGATGTTGGACATAGATTTCTTCTGTAGTTCAAAATTTGTGTTGTTTTCCTGTCAATGCCAGTATGAATTTCCCAAGGACAAGTCAAACAGAGACATGCATGAGAATACCTCGAAGAATGGCATTCTGACCGGAACTCTATCAACAAACACATTGACTTGGACCCCATCTAACATTCGCCTTAGAAAGAAAACAGGAAATGACATCACCGTAGGAAATGATGTCACCACAGGAAATGACATCACCGACCCAAGGAAACTCAAACATATAAGCAGAAGGCTACACAACCAAAGCTTCATTCTGGGCTTCACTGAATATGTTACCTCGTACAGTGATGCAAAGTCTGAAAATGAATGTTCCAGCTCAGTGAGCAAACCAATATCCAGAACCTAAACCTGAGCTACAAATCTCCTCAAAACTCGCCAAAGAACTTTTCAGCATCATGTGGAGGGGTCGTTGAAATGGCTAGAACATAGATGTAAGATCGGGGCAGGAGATTTCAAGGTTGTGTGAGGACATTGCTTTCCTAAGAACTTGCAGTGGGAAGTCAAAACTCTCATTACAGTGGAAACATATTGTGAATAAGTATTTAGATGCACCTCAGCGATGTCAAGTGATGTCAGTGTAGGTGTCACATTCTGTGAAAGTACTGAAATTGTTAGTGTTGGATTCTGTGTGGCGGGGGGCTTTGTGATGTTGATCGTTACATCTCAATGTCTGTGGTGTACCTTTGCCTTCCATGTGATATTCAAACCAAATGGACTTTGGCAGCTCAACTGGTAGATCAGCTGATTTGTGACGCAGAATGATCCAAACAGAGGAACTTTCTTTCCCACAACGGCTGGCCTCGCCATGGAGTACTCTCCTTTTCAATCCTTCAATCCACCCGTGGTTTGTTGACTCTCAGGGTAATCCACCAATTGTCTACTTCACAGAATCCTCTTATATATAAGAAGCACTTTCAACCTTTGACTCTGAACCATTAAAATACACTGGCCGTGTCAAATTTACGTCCTCAGCCCATACCCTTGAATAGTAAGGCACAAGTGTTCATCCAAGTATTCTGTAAATGATTCGACGTTCGCCACCTCCACTTGCTTGTTGACAGCACAATACCGACCAACACTACAACTTGCACGGATTTTCTTTTAACTTCGCCACACCACCAACCCTCCCTCAAAAAATGCACTCTCCTAGTAAAATCCTGTCATCTTGCAATTCCACCTGATGAACTAAAACGAACAGATACTTCCTTTCTGGAAAGTGAGTCCAGCCCAACTGCAAATGTTGGCAATCTGAAAAACATTCAAAACATTGTGACGAACTCAGCAGGTCTGGCGTGACCTGAGGAGAGAGAAACAGATTTAACATTTCTGGTTTCATGATGAAGGGTTTCGAGAACTCAAACATAAACTGATTATTCCTCCACAGATGCTTACGTCACCTGTAGAGCTACAACAATCTCTGATTTTGGTTTAATCTGTCATCACAGTTCATTTCATAAAGTATTTTCTTCCACTTCCTCTCCAAAAGTCGATACTGTCGCATATTGCCTCACTATACCGCATCTTTAACCTGATAACCTTCACATAAAACCTGCCAATATCTATGCCTAACTTCATGTCATCCCAGCTGTTTACAGGGGCATGGATAAAAGGTCAGTATGTCGGCCAATGTTAATTACACAGCACTCTTCATGACAGACTAATCATTCTAGGATATGTTAAACAATGCCATCAAAACAATGCAGTTCGCAACAAAAACATGAAAGAATGCAGAAGTAAATATTTCTTAATTTGGTTCTGTGGATTATTCAATTAAAATGGCACAGTTTACCATAATCATTGCATGTGTCATATCGTAGGCAGTCCTCCATACGTCACTGTAGAAATTTAAAGTTTAAAACAAGTGTAAACAATTAAATTGTAGTTCGTTTGTTGGGCCCATTTGAAGAATGAAACACAGAGTTGATGTTAATCTGTCTGGATCCCAGATTGAGGGATGAACATGAACGTTAAATATCCATTAGTTTATCAGTGAGAAAAGCAGACGTAGCTCCTTCTGTCTTTCGATGTCTGATTGAAAGTGGATACTAAATTTCAAGTCAAACGAGAGATAGTGGGATACAGCAATCAATATTTCACAGCTCCAATAATGGAGAGACATTGCTTCGGGTCTGAGTGAGTGAGTGAGCAAGGGAGAATTTGACCTGTCTCTCTGAAGAGGTAAAATTGTTGGCAAAGTAATGGAGTATTAGCTGCGCTGGCAGGTTCTTTAACAATAAGCTCATTGCGGCTGGTGATATATGAAGCAAATTTGAGGATGCTTGGGATAACACAAAAGAAGTGGTCATGGAGATCTTTAATCTACACATGATTTCGAAAACAAAAATAGAGAATAGTTTTAATAGCCTGCGTGAAGAGTTCATGGGAAAATCTTGCGATATATTCTTAGACTAATCTGTCAAGAAAACATGACATCTTCATTGCATAACTTCCTTTTTGCCTTATGGAACCACCAGGGAAAATGTCGTTCTCTCCAGAGCAGTGGAGGTCATGAGTGATGGAAAAGATGAGCAAATGTCTGACATCGTTTTGATTGACTCCTTAACAGAAGCAATCATACAGAACAGAAAAAGAAGCTAATGGCTACACTCAACCCAGTTTCTCAATTGATGCTCATAGCCTTCAATGTTATGAAATGCTATCCAAACATTTTTCAGTGTTTCCAGCCTAAACATTTACAAATATTGCAGCGCAGGAGACAGATAAAGTTCCGTCCGCTGGGTTCCCAGAGAGGAAATTGAGTAGATTACACTCCATAGGTGAATTCTTGAGTGAAAGGGGCGAAGTTAAATTTGTGTGTAAGGGTCCAAGTGATGGGGCGAGATCATAGAAATGGATTAGATTACTTAGGGTGCGGAAACAGGCCCTTCGGCCCAACAAGTCCACACTGACCCGCCGAAGCGCAACCCACCCATATCCCTACCTTTACCCCTTACCTCACACTACGGACAATTTAGCATGGCCAATTCACCTAACCTGCACATCTTTGGACTGTGGGAGGAAACCCGAGCACCTGGGGGAAACCCACACAGACACGGGGAGAATGTGCAAACTCCACACAGTCAGTCGCCTGAGTCAGGAATTGAACTCAGGTCTCTGGCGCTGTGAGGCAGCAGTGCTAACTGCTGTGCCACCATGCCGCCCACTAAATAGAGAAAACCAACAGTGTAAAATAAGTCTATTCGGCCCATTGTGTCCATAGAGACTGTCCAAAGAGCATCTCACCCACACCCTCCCCCCGACCATATTCCTCTAAGCCCGCATTACCCATGACTAATCCGCCTAACCTGAATATCCATATATAATATGTACAATTTCGCATAAGTAATTCACATAATTTGCACATCTTTAAACTGTAGGAGAAAACCAGAGCACTCTGAGTAAACCATGCAGACAAGGGGAAAATGTACGAACTCCACACAGGAATTTGTCCGGCAGTGGAATCGACCTGAGCACTGTGAGGCAGCAGTGCTAACTATTGTGTCTCTGTGTCACGCTGACAGAGGTCACAGCAGTTTATATTATATTATATTAAATTATATTATATTATATTAAATTATATTCTCTGCAGTTAATTCCCCGCCCCCCCGCCGTCCCCAACACGATCCATTTTTCCTATTCTCGCTTGAATTCCCCTTCTCTAACATAAATTATCTGTTTCACTTTTTAGAATATCACATATTGAGATGAGGACACTGCTGCTCATTCTTGGATTGCTGAGTAAGTCATTTGCATAAAAGTCAAACTTCATTGTGGTTTATTTAAATTTAAATTAAATGGGAGCAACAGCTCACCTGGCACCATTCATCCGTGACTTTATGGATATTCCTGCAATTTGCATGTTGCAAAGAACGATGCCTTTTTTGCAGTGTACCCAGAACATAAATGGAAATTTAAAAACTAAGTTGAATGGTAGGTCTTTGTTAAATCTACTTCCTCGTTCCCAATGGTGAGCTCATTCATATTGAACTGATATAGGATTAACCAGCCTTTTTTTTTCAAATGGGGAATATCCGGAATCAGTAGAGGCTGAAGTGACTGATTTTCTACCCACAGTTCTTACCAAATTACAGTGGCAACAACAGTTAGAAATGCCCCTAAAGCCATCTGGTAATTCTTGAATAGACCAAGTCACCAAATTCATTTGGAATCTTTTCATCACTATTTTAATTGATACTGTACCGAGTCGGATTCATGTTGCTCCAGTGTACACACGATGCAGCATTCATATGATTCTTAATTCGTCTGTGAAACCTGCTATTAACCCTGCCAATAGCATGGGAGAGAAATGAACCAGACCTCTCCAGTCTTTCATTGCAACATTCAGGCCCTCAAGCCCGTTTGAGCATTCAATGAGATCGTGGCTGATCTGTGATAATAGAAATCAAGATATCTTTCCTTTTAATTATTTGTTTCATTTCTACATAAGGCAAGGGTGGCTATCCCCACAGCATTGCTAATAAGCAATACAGGCACAGAGCTCTTTACTAATCACATACAGTGTGATTCTCTGCATCATACATTCTGAACAGATTTGCGATTGTGAGACGCAACCCTCAAATTTGTAAGTGAAGAAGGCGAAAAAAGAAGATGCATAATATTAACCGTTCAAGCTGAGAAATAAGTGAACGGCAGTTTCAGCTCTTCCTTTCGCTCACACGTTCTGTGAAAGAGATTGCAGGAGTGGGAGAGCTCAACAGTGAGACTGATAAGAGTACAGGCCATGCCAAAGGGGTGGAGGGCTTGGGCAGGGTGTGTAGGAGTGAGGCTTGTGGGAAGTAATCACTGAGGTGAGTGTAATATTGTAACTGAGGGATTAGAACATCGTAACAGGGTTGTCAGATTTAGTGACTATGTGGAATGCATTGAAGTGAATGACCAGAGTGGGAATATAATAACTGAGTGGATTATGATATGAAGCCTGAGGTGAGTGGGATGTGTTGACTGAGGTTAGTCGGTTCGAATGTGAGAAGAGATGTGGAGAAACAGATTGGGAAACAGATTTTGGAAAGGTGCAGAAGCCACAGGGTAGTGGTCATGGGCGACTTCAACTTCCCAAATATTGATTGGAAGCTCTTTAGATCAAGTAGATTGGACGGGGCGGTGTTTGTGCAGTGTGTCCAGGAAGCTTTTCTAACTCAGTATGTAGATTGTCCGACCAGAGGGGAGGCCATATTGGATTTGGTACTCGGTAACGAACCGGGACAAGTGATGGGCTTGATAGTGGGTGAGCATTTTGGTGATGGTGACCACAATTCTGTGACTTTCACCTTGGTTATGGAGAGGGATAGGTGTGTGCAACAGGGTAGATTTTACAGTTGGAGGAAGGGTAAATACAATGCTGTAAGACAGGATCTGAGGAGCATAAGTTGGGAGCATAGGCTGTCAGGGAAGGATGTGGTGGAAATGTGGAACTTTTTCAAGGAACAGATACGACGTGTCCTTGATATGTATGTACCTGTCAGGCAGGAAAGAAATGGTCGTGTGAGGGAACCTTGGTTTACGAGGGAGGTTGAATGTCTAGTAAAGAGGAAGAAGGAGGCTTACATAAGGTTGAGGAAACGGGGTTCAGACAGAGCAGTGGAGGGATACAGGATAGCCAGACGGGACCTGAAGAAAGGGATTAGGAGAGCTAAGAGAGGGCATGAAAAACCCTTGGCGGATAGGATCAAGGATAACCCCAAGGCATTTTATGCGTATGTTAGAAACATGAGAATGACGAGAACGAGGCTAGGTCCGATCAAGGACAGTAGTGGGAGATTGTGTATTGAGTCGGAAGATATAGGAGAGGTCTTGAATGAGTACTTTTCTTCAGTATTTACGAAGGAGAGGGATCGTATTGTTGAAGAGGAGAGTGTGAAACGGACTGGTAAGTTAGAAGAGATACTTGTTAGGAAGGAAGATGTGTTGGACATTTTGAACAACTTGAGGATAGACAAGTCCCCCGGGCCTGACGGGATATATCCCAGGATTATGTGGGAAGCAAGACAGGAAATTGCAGTACCGTTGGCAATGATCTTTTCATCTTCACTGTCAACGGGGGTGGTACCAGGGGACTGGAGAGTGGCAAATGTTGTGCCCCTGTTCAAAATAGGGAATAGGGATAACCCCGGGAATTACAGGCCAGTTAGTCTTACTTCTGTGGTAGGCAAAGTAATGAAAAGGGTACTGAGGGATAGGATTTATGAGTATCTGGAAAGACACTACTTGATTAGGGACAGCCAGCACGGATTTGTGAAGGGTATGTCTTGCCTTACAAGTCTTATTGAATTCTTTGAGGAGGTAACCAAGCATGTGGATGAGGGTAGAGCAGTGGATGTAGTGTACATGGATTTTAGTAAGGCATTTGATAAGGTTCCCCATGGTAGGCTTATGCGGAAAGTCAGGAGGCATGGGATAGAGGGAAATTTGGCCAATTGGTTAGAAAACTGGCCAACCGGTCGAAGTCAGAGAGTGGTGGTAGATGGTAAATATTCAGCCTGGAGCCCAGTTACAAGTGGAGTTCCGCAGGGATCAGTTCTGGGTCCTCTGCTGTTTGTAATTTTTATTAATGACTTGGATGAGGGAGTCGAAGGGTGGGTCAGTAAATTTGCAGATGATACGAAGATTGGTGGAGTTGTGGATAGTGAGGAGGGCTGTTGTCGGCTGCAAAGGGATTTAGATATGATGCAGAGCTGGGCTGAGGAGTGGCAGATGGAGTTCAATCCTGCCAAGTGTGAGGTTGTCCACTTTGCAAGGACAAATAAGAATGTGGAATACAGGGTTAACGGTAGGGTTCTTAGTCAGGTGGAGGAACAGAGGGATCTTGGGGTCTATGAAAGTTGCCACTCAGGTGGATAGAGCTTGTAAGAAGGCCTATGGTGTATTAGCGTTCATTAGCAGAGGGATTGAATTCAAGAGTCATGAAGTGATGTTGCAGCTGTACAGGACTTTGGTTAGGCCACATTTGGAGTACTGTGCGCAATTTTGGTCGCCTCACTTTAGGAAAGATGTGGAAGCTTTGGAGAGGGTGCAGAGAAGATTTACCAGGATGTTGCCTGGAATGGAGAATAGGTCATACGAGGATAGGTTGAGAGTGCTAGGCCTTTTCTCGTTGGAAGGATAAGGGGTGACTTGATAGCGGTTTATAAGATGATCAGAGGAATAGATAGAGTAGACAGTCAGAAACTTTTTCCCCGGGTACAACAGAGTGTTACAAGGGGACATAAATTTAAGGTGAAGGGTGGAAGGTATAGGGAAGATGTCAGGGGTGGGTTCTTTACCCAGAGAATGGTGGGGGCATGGAATGCGCTGCCCGTGGGAGTGATAGAGTCAGAATCACTGGTGACCTTTAAGCGGCAATTGGATAGGTACATGGATGGGTGCTTAAGCTAGGACACATGTTCGGCACAACATCGTGGGCCGAAGGGCCTGTTTTGTGCTGTATTGTTCTATGTTCTATGTTCTATGAATGAGTGAGATGGCATGGGATTTAGCCATTGTGCGGTTTGGGATACAGTAACTCAGGTAAGTGGGAAGCAATGAATGAGAACTGTGGGTATCAGTAACTCAGGTTGGTGAGATTTAGTGACTGAGGGAAATGGGAGGCAGAAACTGAGAGACGTGGAATATAGAGACTGCTGTGAGCATGGTATGGTGACTGAGGGGAGTTGAGCAGAGTGACCGAGTGACTGAGTGGAACACGATGGAGTGACTTATTGGAGTGAGATGCAGATAGAGAGGGAAGTAAGAAGTGGTGACGGTGGGAAGTGAATATAGTCACTGAGGGGAGTGGGTTGCAGTAATTCCGAAGAGGGGAATGCAATTCTTGAGGATAGTGTCATGCTGTCACTGAGGGGAGTGGAATGCAGTCAATAACTGAATTCGGAGATCGTAATTGAGGCGTGAGAAATGCAGAGATTGTGATGAGTTGTGTTCTGTCAAAAATGGGACCATGATGTTGTGACTTTTCTGAGTGGAGTTTCGTGAACGGGGAAACAGGACACAGCGAGTGAGAATGTGACACAGTGACTGAGGGGAATATGTTGAAGTACTGAAATAATTGAGATGTAGTGACTTTGGGGAGTGGGATGTGTTGACTGAAGGTAACAATTGGGATAAATGCGATACAATGACTGAGGATAATTCCATGTTGCAACACAGAATAATATCACACAGTGACCAAAAGGTGTGGACTGAAGTGTCCGATGGGAATGGATTGTATTAGGTCAGAGGGTCGGTGTAGACTTGTCGGGCTGAAGGCCCTGGTTCTGTACTGTAGGGAATCTAATCTAATCGAAGAACTGGAGAAATAAAAATGCCAGTTTTAGAGAATTAAAGTTTCTGAGCAACAATATTCCAACCCAGAATACAACACACTGCACTTTCTGCACGCACTGGACCCTGATTACAGACCACACTGGGCTTCATCTCGAGTTTCAGGAGGCTGGGAGATCGCTTTGGAATTGCCTCGAGGCCAAGATACCACGCTGAGACCTTTTCAGGCCGAGGGACTACCACGTACCACAAGAAGAACACGTGCAGAAATTGAGGGGTTTGGAGGATACTGAGTTAGAGCATGGAGGGTGCAGTGACTGAGGGGAGTGGAACAATGTGCCTGAGGTATGCTGTCTTCCCTGAATAAGGAGAGGGAGATGGTGTGACTGAGCCGGGTTGGGTGCTGTGTCGGAGTGGATTATGAATGCATTGACTGAGGAAAGTGCCTTGATGTGACGAAGGGGAATATGATGCAGCTTGGCATTCGGGTGTAATGACAGAGGTGACTGAGATTCCATAACTGAGGGGAGGAGATGTGGTTATTGAGATGTGTGTGATGCAATGAATGAGGACGCGGTTCCGAATGCAGTGACTGAGATGAGTAGAAGGCAGTGACTGAGGGGAGTATGATACAGTGACTGAGGGGAGTGAGATACAGTGACTGAGGGGAGTGAGATGGGGTGTGTGAGGGCGTGACGTGTGGCTGATGGCAGTGTCTTCCAATTACACATCAAAGTGAGAGAAGGTGAGTACCAGAGGTCAGGTAAATTAACTGAATGGTGTGGCTGATCGTGACAGTTATATATTATTGGGCTTTTTTCCTTTTGAAATGTCGATCACATCATATCCTAACTAACTTAATCATAGAGTTGGACAGCATAGAAACAGACTCATTGATCCAATTCCACATGCTGACCAGATATCCTAATCGAGTCTAATTTGCCATCACTCGTCCAATATCCCTCTTAAAGTTTCCTAATAATATTCCCATCCAGATACCTTTTAAAAGTTACAATTGTATTAGCCTTCACCACTTCCTCTGGCAAATGAATCCATGCACCCACCATTCTCTGCATGAAAACGTTACCCTTTAGATCCCTTGTAGATTTTTTCGCCTCCAGACTCCGACGTTCCAAGGAAAATATCTTGGTTTATTTACACTAACCATGAATCACATCAATTTTTAACCTCTACATAGTCACCCCTCAGCCGCGGATGCACCAGGGAGAACAGCATCAGCTTATTCAGCCTTTCCTTTTAGCTCAAATCCTCCAACCCTGGCAACATGCTTGCAAATCTTTTCTGAATCATTTAAAGTTTCCAAATATCCTTCTGCTAGGACGTAGACCATAATTACATAAAATATTCCAAAAGTGGCCTAACTAAAGTCCTGTACAGCCACATCCCGACCTCCCAACTGCAGTACTCAATGCTCTGTCCAATAAAGGAAAGCGTACCAAATGTCTTGTTCACCATCCTATCTACCTGTGCCTCCACTTTCAAGGAGCTATGAACTGCACTCCACAGTCTCTTCGGTCAGCAACACTCCCTAGAACGTGACCATTAAGTGTATAAGTCTTGCTCTCATACGCCTTTCCGAAATGCATCACCTCGCATTTATCTAAATTAATCTCCATCTGACACTCCTCAGCCCATTGGCCCATCTGACTAAGATCCAGTTGTGCTCTGAGGTAACCTCCTTCGTGCACTACGACAGCTCCAATTTTGGTGTCAGCTGCAAATGAATTCAGCATACCTCCTATGCTCAAATCCAAATCATTTATATCAGTGACCAAAAGCAGTGGAAAGATCACCCCTTCTTGTGGCCCACCATTGTTCACAGGCCTCCAGTTTGAAAAGCAACCTTCCACTAACACCTTCTGTCTTCTATCTTCAAGCCAGTTCAGTATCCAAATGGCTAGTTCTCTCTGCATTCCATGAGATTTATCCTTGCTAACCAGTCGACCATGAGGATATATTTCAAATGCCTTACTGCAGTACATGTAAAGCATATCCACTGTGGGCCTTCATCAATGGTCTTTGTTAGTTCTGATCAATTAAACTGCATATACTTCAATGTAAGAGGCCCAATGTTGAAGGTAGATGTAGTTCTCACTGGTTCGGGACACGAGACTGGGATATGATAGCAATTTCAGAGACATGGCTGAGGGATGGATAGGACTGGCACCTTAATTTTTGAGGATGCAAATGCTATAGGAAGCATAAAAAGAGAGAAAGAGACGAGGAAGAGCAGCGTTTTTGATAAGGGATAGCATAATGGCTGAAGTTTAGAAGGAAATTCTTATGAATGCATCCAGGGAAGTTATTTTGTTGGTACTGCGAAATAGAACAAAGATGAACACCTTACTGAGATTGTATTTTCGATCCCACCTTATAGTCAACGTGAAATTGCGATGCAAATTTGTAAGGAGATCTCAGTTATCTGTAAGAATAATAGGGTGGTATTGGTAGAGGGCTTTAATTTGACTGAGAATGCCAGAGTGTTCAGGTTTTAGATGGAGTCGAAGAGTGTGGTGCTGGAAAAACAGTCAGGCAGCATTGGAGGAGCAGGAGAATCGACGTTTCAGGCATACATCCTTCATCAGGGCTTATGCCTGAAACGTCGATTCTCCAGCTCTTCAGTTGCTGCCTGACTGGCTGTGCTTTTCCAGCGCCACATTTTCGACTCTAATCTCCAACATTTGCGGTCCTCAATTTCTCTCGGGTTTAGATGGAGACGAATTTGTTAAGTGTGAATAAGAACATTTTCTGATTCAGTATGTCGATGTACCTATTAGATAAGCAGCAAAACGTGACCTACTCATGGGAAATAAGGCAGAGCAGGTGACTGAAATGTCATTGGGGCAGCACTTTGGGGCCATCGACCATTATTGTTTTAGTTTTAAAATAGTGGTGGAAAATGATTGGCCAGATCTTAAAGTTTCAGGTTTCAATTGGAGGAAGGCCATTTTTGATGCTATCGGCAAAAGCTTCCAAAATTTGATTGAGCCAGATGTTCGCAGGTGCAGGTACAGGTACAGCTGGAAAATGGCAAACCGTCAGAAATGAGAGAACGACAGTCCAGAGAAGTATATTACACTGAGGGTGAAAAGCAAGGCCGGTAGCTGTAGGGAATGCTGGGTGACCAGAGAAATTGAGGTTTTGGATACGAAAAAAAGAAAGCAAATGTAACTTATAGACAACAGAGATCGAGTGAACCCTGAGAGTGTAAAGGCAGGCGGCATTAAGATGGAAATCAGGAGGACAAAAGGAGGCATTAGATAGCGTTGGCAAACGGCGTGAATGAGAATCCAAAGGGATTTTATAACTATACTGAGGATAAAAAGGTAGGAGAAAGTGAGGACAGCAGATGCTGGAGTACCAGAGTTGAAAAATGTGGTGTTGGATAAACACAACAGGCCAGGCAGCATCCGAGGAGCAGGAGAATCGACGTTTCGGGCATAAGCCCTTCTTCAGGAATGAGGCTGGTGTGCCAAGCGGGCTGAGATAAAAGGCAGGGGGTGGGGAATTTGGAGGAGGGGAGCTGGGAATACGATAGGTGGAAGGAGATGAGGGTGAGAGTGTTAAGCCAGAGAGGGGGTGGGGGCGGAGAGGTCGGGAAGAAGATTGCAGGTCAAGAGGGCAGTGCTGAATCCGAGGGTTGGGACTGAGATAAAGTAGAGGGAGGGGAAATGAGGAAGCTGGAGAAATCTACATTCATCCCGTGTGGTTGGAGGGTTCTTGGGCGGAAGATGAGGCGTTCTTCCTCCAGGCATCATGTGGCCACGGTCTGGCCATGGAGGAGGCAAAGGACCTGCAGGTCATTGGCGGAGTGAGAGAGGGAGTTACAGTGTTCAGCCACTGGGCGGTTGGGTTGGTTGCAGTTGTCGGAGAGGCGATCCCTGAAACATTGGGGAGACAGGCCGCCTACTTGCGGAATGCTTCAGGAAACACCTCTGGGACACCCGCACCAACCAACCCAACCGCCCAGTGGCTGAACACTTTAACTCCCCCTCCCACTCCGCCAATGACATGCAGGTCCTTGGCCTCCTCCATCGCCAGACCCTGGCCACACGACGCCTGGAGGAAGAACGCCTCATCTTCCGCCCAGGAACCCTCCAACCACACGGGATGAATGCAGATTTCTCCAGCTTCCTCGTTTCCCCTCCCCCCACTTTATCTCAGTCCCAACCCTCGGATTCAGCACATCCCTCTTCATCTGCAATCTTCTTCCTGACCTTTCTACCCCCCACCCCGCTCCGGCCTAACACCCTCACCCTCACCTCCTTCCACCTATCGTACTCCCAGCGCCCCTCCTCCAAATTCCCTCCCCCTACCTTTTATCTCAGTCCACTTGGCACACCAGCCTTTTTCCTGAAGAAGGGCTTACGCCCAAACGTCGATTCTCCTGCTCCTCGGATGCTGCCTAGCCTGCTGTGTTTCTCCAGCATCACACTTTTCAACTCTGAGGACAAAAAGGTAACCAGGGAGACAATACGGCCCCTCAAAGATCAGCAAGGCACACTATGTGTGGAGCCACATGAGATGGGAAAATAAGAATCGAGTATTTTGCATCAGTGTTTTCTGTGGAGAAGGACATGTAAGTTACAGAATGTGTTGAAAACATGGTGATATTTTGAAAAATATCCAGATTACAGAAGAGGAGATGCTGGATCTCTAAAACTTGGATGAATCTGTTTCAGTACTTTCCGGCAATGCTATTTTGAATTCAAACAACGATTGCGTCAAACTAAATTTCTTCTTGTTTCTTAATTTCTTCTTTCACCATCCATCTTTCCACCTTGACCTCTCGTTTTCTGTTCTCCCTTTTCTGAAAACAGTTCATTCAGTCCTATACTTTCCAGATGCATTGGAATGTCGCTTTTTATGATCAAATCTCTATACCTTAATTTTGTTCACTTGCTCGGGAACTGGTTTTCCAGAGGACGAAGTGATGTTTCTTCTTTCCAGGTCGCTATGGGAACTTGAAATTGCAGTTATGGATGTGTGAATGTATTTGCAGTTCGCTTTTTGATATTGGTGATAATTTGCACAATCATGTTAAAACATCTTTCTATCATATAGAACTCTCGACAGCAGAGACTGACCCGTGTGCAAATCACAAAGTCCTAAATGATGCTTGGAGGAGCATTGATTGCAATAGTACTCAATGTTCCAATGAGGTGAAGAGCGATAATGAACTCGAGAAGGGATGGTACAGGTTTAACAGGTAACAGAGAAAGCGTAATCTACCTTCTATAATCTATCAATACAGTATTAGGAGTGTGTTACAGCAGAGTAAAAATGTGTAATATCATGTGCTTTAGATTTGGACAAGGATGTGGAAACACATGGGAGAGTAAACTAGAGCAGCCAGAGGAAAACAATGCCAATGCGGGAAGTATAAGCAAATTTCATACACACGTTCCTCCGATACTGAAACTGAACGTGGAACCCTGGCGATTTGAGACAGCAATGCTAACCACTGAGCTCCCGTGTCACTAATGCTGCTGATTTGCATACGGTGGTAGTGGGTGTGGGGAGTTGGGAGTGTAGATAGGGGATGAGTTTGTCACTTAGACAAATCAGTGGCAGATGGGAAATAATTCTAGTAAGTGCAAGGTGATTCAAACTGGAAAAAGGAACATGTCAAACGAATGCTCAATGCCAAGGAAGTAGGGAGCTTGGAGAAAAAAAAGGGACTTGTGATGATCCTGCACATATCGCTGAAAGTGGCAAGAGAGTGCAATGGGATAGTTAATGAGGCGTGCATAATTCTTGCCTTTTTCAGTCCAAGCATAAATTATAAGAGCAAGGAGAACAAGTTGGAGGAGTGCAGAACTTTGGTTATTCACAGTGGCAGTATTGTGTGATACTCTGGTTGCATTGCATTGGATAGGGTGCAAAGGAGGTTCACCAGGTTGTTGCCTATAATGCAGCATTTCAGCAATGAAACAAAAAGCTGCATATGTGTGGCTATTTCTTTGAAGCAGAGATCTTTGAAAGAAGACTTGATGGAACTCTACAATAGTATGAGGAAAACTGTCAAGAGTTTCCAGAAAATGTTTGCACTGATAAGCACGGGGAACATTCCCCCTCCAACCTCCGTCCCCACCAGCCGAAATAAGAACAAGGTGGCATAATTTTTAAGTAGTTTTGATTGAAATCGAGAAAGAACCATTTCACCAAATGGGTGAATGGTGGTGCTTCCATCAATACTTAAAATATCAGAACATACAAGGCAATGGGCCGAGGGTGGGGTTGAATGAGTCGAGTCATTCGTGTTTTCTGGCAGTAAAGACTCAATCGCCCGAATGACTCTTCTGGCCTGTTTTATTCCCTGAACCGACAGTTCTCTGAAGTGGAGAAATAATCATCATAAGACTGTCAAGAACACATCCAGTCTGGAATTTAGCAGAAGCATATTTGCTGAGACAATGGAAGCAAATGAGGTGCAAAAGCTGAAAGCTGGCCATTATAGAAGGAAGGACATCAGAACAGAGTACGAGAATGTTGTGAATCTTTGGAAATGTTTGCCCAAAGAATCATAGGGTGCTGGTGTTTATTTAAATTGAGATGACAGATTTCTAATCATGACGAAATTCAAAGATCATGGAAAAAGGCAAGTAAGTGTAAGTAGCCAGGATTGTAGCGAATGGCGGAGCTCGCAAAGGGTCCAAATGGCTGATTGTTGTTCTTCATGTTTTTATGATCCTGTCACTTTAATAACTCACTACATAAAATATGGGTCAGGAAAATCACACCTGATTTCCCAATAAAGGAGGAAAGTTGTATTTAAGCATGAGGTAGAAATAAAGAGGAGGTGTGGACTGATTGGTGAGATAGAACATAGAACATTACAGTGCAGGACAGGCCCTTCGGCCCTCGATGTTGCACCGCCCTTTGAAACCAATCTGAATCTCATCTAACCTATCCTATTCCATTCTTGGCTGTACGCCTATCTAAAGACCATTTAAATGCCCTTAAATTTGGCGAGTCTTCTACTGCTGCAGCCAGTGCGTTCTACCTCTGAATATACTCTGAGTAAAGAAACGAGCTCTGACATCTGTCCTATATCTGTCGCACCTGAGTTTATAACCATGTCCCCTCATGCTAGTCATCCCATGAATGGCAATACGTGGAAGCTTATGTAGAATGCAACTGTCAGTTTATTACTGCTGCATGAATATCTAGTATATGTTGATAATGTGGTTTGGAAGTCCATGTCATGATATGGAATGGAGACAGAAGTTAAAGTGTCAGCTCGTGAAAGAGAAGAGCAAGTTGAAGGTGGCCATTGTGAGAAACCGTTGAACACAGTGTGCACTCCTCTCGAATGGAACAGTCAATTAACAACTGTGATGAGTTCGCTCTTTCTCCTTTCAGTTCCGGTGGATGGAAAATGCCAGAGACTGCTGTTCCAGCATATCATTGCTCCACAGAAGCTTCAGGCTGGTTAAATGGTACGTTCACTCTTTCCACAGAACATGTATTCGCATTCGTTGCCCCGAAAAGCAAGATAATCAAATTGTGAACTGGTTATTGCAGGTACTCATCCCACCGAGTCCCAGGGAAAAACGGATGGCACAGTATGTTTCAACTGGAAAGGCAACATCTGCAATTGGACCGAACAGATAACGATTCAAAACTGTTCCAATTACTTTGTGTATTTTTTGAAGAAAACAAGAAAACAAACAAAGAAAGCAAAACACGCTTACTGCACAGGTACACTTCTGTTATGTTATAGAATGACTGAAAATGAAGGGTCCCTTTAACATCAAGTCACACCAATGAATTTACACGCATTCTGCTTCGTAAATAAACAATGCAAAGAGTTACAGCAAAGCAAACTGAGCATTCCTTTTACAGTTCTTCTTCGGTTTGCTGTCTGAAGGCACACCATATCTCCAGCTGCTTGATAGCTAGGTGCAGGAATGAACCACAGAACGACGGCATTTGAAGCAGGGATCGCACTCATGTTGCTCATCCCTAACCTATAAGCTTTTGGACTTCAAACATTCTGCAGGAATCTGAACACATATTCACAGCCGTCGGAGTAGATGAGAGGGAGCTGATGGAATGCAGTGAATGGGATGGGGGCTTGGAGCCAAGTGGAAAATAGTGCTGCAGAATGTTGATGAATATTACCCATATATGCTTCCATGAGAGATTGAATAAAGCCCCATTTTTGGATGTTTAACTAAATTATAATCCCACATAATTGATAGCAAGTTGCTGACATCGCTGGAAAATTTGAGTACAAAGCGACAAAATATGGGGACTATCCACAGTGCGCCGATTGGCAACATGTGGTGTCCCACAAACACCTGCAATAGGTCTTAATTATTCACATCATTTCTTAACAACTTGGATGTTGCATCGACAGGATCGCATCCGAATATTCTCATGACATAAAGTTACACAGAATAATATACTGTTTGGAAGATTGCATACAGTTGCAAAGGATTTTAAAAGACTAAATAAATGGGAATAACTGTGGCAGATTGACTTCAATACAAGAAAGTGTGTGTTTATCTAATTTGGATCTGAAATGATCAGTCAGGGTTCTTTCTGACCAATATAAAGATAAATATAGTGTATGTACAGAGTGACTCAAGGGATCAGTTACTTGGCCCTTGAAAATATCACGAATGAGTTCAGAAAATAACTTAGAAAGATAATGCAATACTACCTTTATATCTATATGATTAGAGTATAAATATTCTTGCAGCTATACAAAACCCTAGTTAGACTACTCTGACAGTAATGTGAGAAGATCTGGGATTCATGTCTTTGAAAAGGTATACTGTCCTTGGATGGATAATGATGTAGGGTTAATGGAGTGACGCATAGACTTCAGTGATTACATTTCCGGACTGAATCGACAAATGAGGTCTATTTCTCTGATCGGAGTCCTCAAGATATGAACAGAAGAAAAAAGATATAAACTATTCCCATTGGAAATTCTAGAAATAAGGTGCACATTCTCAGAACTTGGATTGGCGGTTCTGGAGAAAAGTTAGGAAGCACTTCCAGTCACTAACCAGGTGGTAGATGTTTTGAAATATTTTCCATAAATGGCATTATATGCTGGATCAGTGTTTCTTATGAAATTTGAGACAATGTTTCTTCCGTGCATGCGTGAAGTAAAGGATGAAGGAATTTGGGCTAATGGCTGATCGATGAGTTTCATGAGGCTGGGAGATCACTCTGCAATTGTCTCGAGCTCAGGAAAGGCTGAGCCCTTTTTCGGCCGAGGGACTATCATGTACCACAAGAAGGCCACCACACTGATGCAGACATTGAGAGATGTAGAGTGCACTATGTTAGGGCAGTGAGGATGCAGTGACTGAGGGGAGTGGAATCACAAACCTGAGGTATGTCATCTTCATTGGATAAAGAGAGGGAGATGCTGTGACTGAGCCGAGTGGGTGCTGTGTCTGAGTGGATTACGGATTCACTTACTGAGAAGAGTGTCTTGACGTGATGTAGGGATTGAGATGCGGCATGGCATTTAGGTGAAGTGACTGAGGTGACTGTGATTCTGAAACTGAAGAGAGGGGTATGTAGCTATTAAGATGTGTGTGATGGAATGAATGATGACACGGTCACTAATGCAGTCACTGAAGTCAGTAGAATGCAGTGACTTAGGTGAGTGTGACATATTAACTGAAGTGAGTGAGATGTGATGATTGAGGGATTTGAGATATAATGATTCAGGTGAGTGTGACATAGTGACTGAGGGGAGGGAGATGTGGTGTGTGGTGCCATGAGGTATTGTGACTAATGGTAATGTCTTCCGATTACAAAGTAAAGCGAGAAAAGGTGAGCACCAGAGGTGAGATGAAGTCACTGAATGGTGTGACTCACAGTGACAGTTTATTTTATTGAGCTTTTCTCCTTTGTCTATCAAATGTCTATCACATCATATCCAAAATAATGTAGTCACAAAGTCATAGAGTTCCACAGCATGGAAACAGACTCTTTGGTCCAACTCATCCATGCGGACCAGATAGGCTAACCTAATCTAATCTCATTTGCCAGCACTTGGTCCATATCCTGCTTAATATTTCCTATTCATTTTTCCATCCAGATATCTTTTAAAAGTTGTAATTTTATTAGCCTCCACCACTTCCCCGGCAACTCATTGCATACACCCCATACCCTCTGCATGACAAAGTTATCCTTGAGATCCCCGTTAATGATTTTCCCTCTCACTCGAAACGTATGTCCTCTAGTTCCAGACTCCACCATCTCAGGGAAAATATCTTGTCTATTTACCCTAACCATACATCTCATCAATTTTAAACCTCTACATGGTCACTCCTCAGCATTTGATGCACCAGGAAAAACAGCCTCAGCTTATTCAGCCTTTCACTGTGGCTCAAATCCTCCAACCCTGGCAACATCCTTGCAAATCTTGTCTGAATCCTTTAAAGTTTCCCAATATACTTCCACTAGGAGGTAGATCAGAGTTGCATAAAATATTCCAAAAGTGGCCGAACTAATGTCCTGTGCAGCTGTATCATGACCTCCCCACTCCTGAACGCAATGCTAGGTCCAAAAAAGGACAGCATACCAAATGCCTTCTGCAATATCCTGTCTCCCTGAAACTCCACTTTCAAGGAACTATGAACTTGCACTCCAACTTCTCATTGTTCATCAACACCCTGGAGGACCTTACCCATAGATGAATACGTCCTTCTCTGATTTGCCTTTCTGAAATACAGCACCTCACATTGATCTAAATTAAACTCCATCTGGCACTCCGCATTTGTGCTCTAAGGTAGCCATCTTCACTGTCCATATCAGCTCCAATTTTGGTGTCACCTGCAAAATTAGTAACTATACCTCCTATGTTCACATCGAAATCATTTATATAAGTAACCAAAAGCAATGGACCCAACACCCCTCCTTGGAGCATACCACTGGTCCCAAGCCTCCAGTTCGAAAAGTTACCCTTCACCAATACCGTGTTCTACTATCAAGCTAGTTCCATATCCAAATGGCCAGTTCTCCCTGCATTCCATGAGATCTAATCTCGCTCACCTGTTGATGATGAGGGTAATTCTCAAACGCTGTAATGCAGTCCATATAGTTCACATGCACTACTCTGCCTTCATCAATTTCTTTTTTTCCCGCTGATAAATCAACCTGCATTTATTTCAATGTCAGATGCCCAACATTGAAATGTAGTAATTGAAAGCTGTTGCTTGACAGGATCCTGTTGTGCGATGACATAAGGCATGGATCAGCACTGACTCTTTGATTGTTTATGATTTTTTTTTAAAATATTCGAATCCCTACAGTTTGGAAGCATGCCATTCGAGTCCACACTGACACTCTAAGGCGTATCACACCCAGACCCTATTCCTGTAAACTGGCATTTCCCATTGCTAACCCAACACTCCTGAATACTCTGAAGCAATTTAACAAGGCCAATCTACCTAAAAGGCTCATCATTAGACCGTGGGAGTAAACCAGAGCATCCAGTGGAAGCCCATGCAGTTATTGGATAAATGAGCAGACTTCACCAGACAGGCCTCCGAGGCTGAAACTGAACGCGAGGCCTTGGTGCTTTGAGGCAGCAGTGCTAGCCACTGAACTACCTTGCCATTGATGTTGTTATGGTAGTTGGGGGATGGGGCAATGGTTGGATTTGGACACCTAGACACGTTAGTGGCATATTGGAGATAACTCTGAGAAGCGCAAGAATATTCAAATTCGAAAAAAAAGCACAATGTCAAACGAATGCTCAATTTCAAGAAAAGAGAGAACTCGGAGATATAGAGGGACTTGTGGTGCTCCTAAGTAGGTCGCTAAAAGTGGAAAGAGAACGCATTGGGATAGTTAAGGAGGTATACATAATTCGTTCACTTTTAAATCCTGGCATAGATTATAAGAGCAAGGGTTGCACATTGGAGAAGTTCAGGACTTTGGTTAGTCACAGTGGGAATATTGCATGACGTTCTGGTTACCACACTTAAAACGCGATGTGATCGTGTTGGACAGGGTGCAAAGGACATTCAGCTGCTTGTTGCCTATAGTGCAGCATCTTCGCAATGAATAAAAGCTGCATGTTTTTGGCTATTTCTTTGAAGCAGAGAAATTTGAAAGAAGACCTGATAGAGGTCCAAAAGATTATGAGGAAAATTGTCAAGAGTTTCGAGAAAGTATTTGTGCTGATATACATGGGAAACCTTCCCCCTCCCACCTCCGTCTCCACCAGTTGAAATAATAATGAGATGTCATAATTTTAAAGTGGCCCTGATTGGATTCGAGGAAGAACCATTTCACCAAGATGATGGATGGTGGTGCTTGCATGAACACTTACAATGGTATAACATTCACTGCTATGAGCCAATTGTTGGATAGGACGAGTGTAGTCATTGGTGTATTGTGGCAGTACAGACTCAATGGCCCGAAGGACTCTTCTGGGCTGCTTTATTCCCTGATTATATGGTTCTACTTATAATCATAAGATTAGCAAGAACAAATCCAGCCTGGAATTTAGCAGAAAGATCTTTGATCTGACAGTGGGAACACTGTTTACAAATGGATTCGAAGGTGTGAAAATGTAAAGTTGCTCATTTTAGAAGGAAGGCTAACAGAACAGAGTACTAGAACCTTGTGCAACATTGAAAATTCTTGCTCAAAGAATTACCGGGTGCTTGTGTTTATTTAAAGCTGAGATGACAGATTCCTAATCATGAGAGAAGACAAGGATCAGGGGAAAAGCAATTAAGTGGAAATATCTGATTAGCCAAAATTGTAGTGAATGGAAGAGATAGCAAAGGGTCCAAATGGTTGATTGCTGTTCTACATTTTTTATGGCCTTAACATTTTAATGTCTCACTAAATAAGATACGGGTCAGGAGAAAAATTTATTCCAAAAAAAACAGAGGGAAGCTGGGTTTAAGTATGTAGTAGAAACGAAGAGGAGGTGTGCACTGTTTGGAGAGATAAAATATAGAGCTTAGGACATAGAAGATTGCAGTGCACTATAGGCCCTTCAGCCCTTGATGCGGCACGGACATGTGAAACCAGTCTGAAGCCGATATAACTAGGTTATCTCTTGCGCATGCCTACCCAATGATCATTTAAATTCCCTTAAAGCTGGACAATCTGCTACTTTTGCAGGCAGTGCGTTTCACGCTCCAACTATTTTCTGAGTAAAGAATCAGACACTGACAGTAATGTGAGGAGATCTGGGATTCACATCTTTGTAAAGATGTACTGTCCTTGGAGGGACAATGATGTCGGTTATAGGTTATAGGAATGACACATAGACTTCGGGAGTGAATGGACAAATTAGGCCTGTTTCTCTGATCAGAGTCTTCAAATATGAACAGAAGAAAGAAAATAAAGAAATATCTTTTATTTCCACTGGAAATTCTAGAAATAGGGAGCATAGTCTCAGAATTGGGACTAAATGGTTCTGGCAAAATGTTAGGAAGCACTTCCAGGCAGAAGGGCTGTTGATTTTTTGAAATCTTTTCCATAGACAGCCGTATATGCTGGATCGATGTTTCTGTTTAATCCGGAGACAGCTTTTCTTCCGTGTCTGAATGATGTAAAGGATGAAGGAATTTGAGCAAATGGCTGGTCGATGGATTTATTCCGTAGATGAGCCATGAGTTTATTATGGACAATTCACAAGAAAATGCCTTTAATTCAGCTCCTTATTCCGAAATCTCGCAGACAATCAAATACTGAAACAACAATTCAGAATTTATTCCATGTAGTACAATATTAGACCTCACAAGTAAGTAAGCACAAGCCTGCGACCCAACTTCTCTATTAACTGATTAATGTTAGGACAGAACCTCAAACAACTGACATTTCCAGGATTCGCTGCTTCTTCGGAGCTGTTCTATTGTTTGCTCTTTTTCAGATTTTCATAATTTGGTCTCAGAAGTGACAAACTGGTGAATTTTTGTTTTAAAGTCCTTTCGTCGAAATTACTGCAAATCTGCAAAGTGCTTCGTATAAAAAGTATTTTCGTTATTTCTTGTTACATTTATCCTTGACTGCCTGCTAGCAGGTACAGTTCTCCGGTAATTAACTCCGTAAAGTAGGATTTATGAAATGTTATACGGATTGACTGTCTGCGTTGACTGCCTGCAGATCGTGTGCTTTTTCAGCAAAAACACAATGTATTTGCAGACACATTGCATTTTTGCTGAAAAATCACACGACCTGCAGGCAAGAGAAAGTTGGCACTGCAGATGCTGGAGATCAGAGTCCAGAGTGAGGTGCTGGAAATGCACAGCAGGTCAGACAGCATCTGAGGAGCAGGAGATTCGGTGTTTTGGGCATAAGGCTTCCCCAGGAATGTAGTTCGGGGTGGGAGTCTGAGAGATAAACAGGGGGGAGAGTCGGCCTGGGGAGAGGTAGCTGGGATTGTGACTGGTGGGTGAATGTGGGAGTGTGAGTAAGAGGTCAGGGAGGAAGTGGGGACAGATAGGTAGGAAGGGAGATGGACAGATCAAGAGGGCGGTGCTGGGTTCGAGGTTTGGGACTTCATTAAGGTGAGGAGAGGGGAACATGGTGAAATCTGCATTGATCCCGTGCAGTTGCAGTGTCACAAAGTGGAAGAGGAGTCGTTCTTCTTTCAGGGGTCGGATGATGATGCGTTTGGTGATGGAGAAGTCTGAGGACCTGCAGTCCTTGTCGGAATGGGAGGGGAAGTTAAAGTATTCAACCACGGGGAAATGGAGTTGCTTCGTGTGGGTGTCACAGCGATGTTCTCTGAAACGTTCTGCAAGTGGGTGCAGGGTTTGCACTTCACAAGGTCTCCCCACTCCCCTCACTTCCATCCAAAGCCTTAAAGGATCCTTACACATCTGTCAGAATTGTATGCGTCCTTCCACACATGTCATCTACTGTGTCCGTTACAGACAATGTTGTTGACTTTCCACTGCGGAGACAGGAGGCCAATTTGCGGATCATTTCAGGGAACATCTCTAGGTCACCCGCACTAACTAACCTCACCAACCCGTCGCTGAACAGTTTAACTCTCCCTCCCACTCCACTACAGAAACGTAAGTGCTGGGCCTCCTCCATCACCAAACACTCACCACTCGACGTCTCATCTTCCACCGTCAGACACAGAACCACACTGGATCAATGTGAACATCATCACTTTCCTTGTTTTCCCTCCCCGCCTTATCCCAGTCCCAAGCTTCCAACACAGCACTGCCACCTTAACCTTTCCACCTTCCTTCCCACCTGTATGCTTTACCCTCCTCTCCGACTAACACTTTCACTCACAACTTCATCTACCTGACACTTTCTCATCTACCTTCCTCCCAGCCCCATTTCCCTGCTATTTACCTCTCAGCACTCCTGGCCCACAAGCCTCATTCATGATGAAGGGCTTATGCTCGAAATGGCGATTCTCCTGCTCCTTGGATGCTGCCTGACTTGCTGCACTTTTCCAGCACCACACTCACAGCTTGCAGGCAGTCAATCCATTTAACAGCTTATAAATTTCTACTTTGGAAATAGAACGCCTGACTCAAGAGTGTGACAGCGACATACTCTAACCTCAGACATTTAATATATTCTCTGAGCTGAGATGTCACATTTTTTTTCGATAAAACAATAGATTATTTCGAGAATATGACTTAATCGATGTTCTGGATTTATATATTAACGAACAGAAATAATCAAAGATGAAAATTGTACCAGCAATCTAGGTTTGCTCAATATATCGTTTTAATTGCATGACACTGCGATCTTTTGCTGTAAATTCTGTGTCTTATGATCCTGCCTCACTAGTTTCCAGACAAAGGAGCAGCGCTTTGAAAGCTGGTGCTTTGGAGTAAACCTTTTGGACTATGATTCTGGTACGGTGTGATTTTTAACTTTGTCCACCCCTGTCCTACATTGGCACCTCCACATCATCTGATGCAACTGTACACAATTATGAGGGGCAATTCCAGTGTGGAATGTAAATCAGCTGTACTCTTGGTTTGACGGCTCAAAAGCAAAGGGGCAGATTTTTTAATGTTGAAGTGCAGGAGGTTTCACGGGAACTTCACCCATCATCTCGTGTAGATGGCGTCTGAAATGGACTGTCTGGGAAAGTATTGCAAATGGGTAACCTCACGACTTTCATAAGTTCCTTCGATGAGCATTCGTGGCGTCATTGAACTCAATGCTTTGGCCTATTCATGGGAAATGGGATCGGTGTTTTTTCTTTGCCAAGCAATTTCACAGACTGAGGGGCCTCTTTCATGCTGAACTATTTTATGATTCTGTGATTCAGAGAATAACACATCTCTCTTGTTTGTAACAGTGCTGAATATCACTATTAAACATTTTTTGTCACACAGTTGCAGAATCTGGAGACACTGACCCGTGTGTGTCTCACAACGTGTTGGTAGATCCCTGGAGAAGTTTGAATTGCACTGAGACTGCATGTACTGGTAAAGCAGAATGTGATGTGCACCTTAAACACGGATGGTATCGATTCAAAAGGTAATACAGATTTCTACCTGGCAATAATCCATTCAAGATGGATAATGTGCTTTTCATCATGAGACTACCTTTGTTTGACTGCATGGACGGGAACTGGGTGAAGTCAGAACCATCAGGTGGAAAAATAACTGATTAAACATTGTGACAGGATGGCCTCTAAGAAGGATTTGTTCCAACTTGTTTCTCGAGGAAACAAGTGTCGTGAACGTTACCACGATAATCTACTCCATGTAAAGATGATTCAATAGTTTTGGTTCTGTCATAAAAGTGGACAAAAGAAGCATGAGCGTGAGAGTCTGGCTCACACAGTAATTGTGTTTTAGTTTTTGCTGTCAGTTGTTGGAGTTGGGTTTTTCGGAATTTGAACTGAAGACACAACTCTCTCTCTGCTGCAAAAACAAAAAAGAATGAGGTCTCATTCTGCTGCTATAGTGTGCTTTGTCCTGCACTGGAGAAAATCACAAACACGGGAAGTCCACTTCCTGACTTTGCTTTTTTGTCAAGGATGTGTTTCTGAAATGGTACTCTGTTGGAACAGTTGATGAGTCATTGTTAACATATAATTATTTTCTCAAGTATTTAGATAGAATTAAAGTCATGCCAACTTTTTTGTATTTTAACGCTGGTGTGGGGAAAAAATGTGTTTTGCTCAAACCATTAGTTTGACCAAATATAATCACACCTGGAAAGCCAAACTTTACACTTCCATTTAAATAAGATAAAGGATATGTCAAGGTTATCTCATGACAGGTATTGATAGATTTGGTCTGATGTGCAACAATGTAAATAGGCACAGATGAAGAGGGCTCAGAGAGACACAGGAGAAACGATATCAGTTTCTCTATGACGAACAAAATAGCGCCATAGTAAGGCCAAGGGTGATAAATCTAGACAGACGGAGGCATTTTAAACAGTAGGGGAATAACATATTGAGCCTCACAGGTTGTGAAGGGGATGCAACGAGCTTACAGAATGATATTGATACATTCAAGGGTGTCACGGTGGCACAGTGTTTAGTATTGCTGCCTCACAGCGCCAGCGACCTGGGTTCAATTCCCTCTTCGGGCGACTGTCTGTGTGGAGTTTGCACATACTCCCCTTGTCTGCGTGGGTTTCCTCCAGGTGCTCCGGCTTCCTCCCACTGTCCAGATATGTGCCAGTTAGGTGAATTGGCCGTGCTAAATTGTCCATAGTGTTAGGTACATGGGAAAATGTAGGGGAATGAGTCTAGGTGGATTGCTCTTTGGAGGGTCGGTGTGGACTTGTTGGGCTGATGGGCCTGTTTCCGTACTGCAATTAATCTGTCAGGTTAACGAGGTGGGCAACAATGCATAAATTGAGTGTAAAGAGAAGTTGAGCACTTTTGAAGTTAGACCATACAATAATGTAAAGAGGGGGGAGGGGGGGAATAATAGGTGCAGTAAGCTGCAACACAAACGGCCTTGTGCTTTCTTATGAACGAGACAAAGAAAGCAATAAAACAGAGACAGCAGGTAATCAAAGTCTGTCATTATATCAAGGGTTTGCCGCATAAATGAAGGAAAGACTTACTGCAATTGTACAAGTTGCTGGTCAGAGAACATCAGTAGCACTGTCAGCAGTTTTGATTCCATTTTTTCGCGAGATTAGATTACTTACAGTGGGAGGAAACCGGAGCACCCGGTGGAAACCCACGCAGACACGGGGAGAATGTGCAAACTCCACACAGAGAGCCGCCTGAGTCAGGAATTGAACCCGTGTCTCTGGCGCTGTGAGGCAGCAGCGCTAACAACTGTGCCACCATGCCGCCCACTTTTTCATAAATTGAGTTCAATATCATCTGTGATTAGATTAGATTAGATTAGATTAGATTAGATTAGATTAGATTAGATTAGATTAGATTAGATTACTTACAGTGTGGAAACAGGCCCTACAACCCAACATGTATCCTTTCATTCGAGGCAGTGTAGAGTCGTTTAACAAGATTATCCGAGAAAAGGAGGAATTTTCTAATGAGCAAGTATTAAACGAATTGGAACAGGACTCGCCATAGTTTCGAAGACTGAGAGGTAATCTCATTGAAATGCATGTAGTTCTTATTAAACTTGACAGGGTAAATGCTTTGAGGATATTGCCCATCATGGGCGAATCTAATGTCACAACAAAGACAAAAAGATTAAATGGGCATCCATTTGAGACTTAAAACAGGACAGAATTATTTTCTCAGATGTGTGTGAATAGCTTGTTAAAGAGATTTTGGGGGGAAGAGCTGAAAATGTGTTGCTGGTTAAAGCGCAGCAGGTCAGGCAGCATCCAAGGAACAGGAAATTCGATGTTTCGGGCATAAGCCCTTCATCAGGAATCCTGATGAAGGGCTTATGCCCGAAACGTCGAATTTCCTGTTCCTTGAATTTCCTGATGAAGGGCTTATGCCCGAAACGTCGAATTTCCTGTTCCTTCGATGCTGCCTGACCTGCTGTGCTTTAACCAGCAACACATTTTCAGCTCTGATCTCCAGCATCTGCACACCTCACTTTTTCCTCTTTGGGAGAAGAGTCTTGTATCTTTTTACCGTTGAGATGGATAGATGTTTAATGAGTATGAGATTCTTGGGTTTCAAAAAAAGGCAGGAAAAGTGGATACGACAAATATCAAACAAATCATGATCATATTGAATGACGAGGAACGATCCTTGGGAGTGATTGCATCATATCATCCTTTATGGTCACATGCCCTATTTCCTGCACTATGTTTTTTTCAGACTTTCCATTAATCAGCGAGAAACTACAGTTCGGAAATTGTTTACAAGAATGTTAGAGGGTCGAGGACATCTAACAGCATCCGTGTCAAAAGACATGCAGCGTACAATTTTTCAGACTTACATTCGAATTTGGAAATATGGCAGATTAGCAGACGATGAAATTTGAAGTAGAGATAGATCGACTGAGGTCTCGATGCTCCTCCCGATGTTGCTTGCCATAAACATCAGTGGCTGAGGGGTAAATTGATAGAAGTTATAATGTCACGAGGGGATTGCAGAGCTGCAATTGTCAAGGTCTTTTTTTTTATTTCTGGGGAGGGGAGTCCAAACCTATTCGGCATAGCTTTAAGATGAAGAGTGAAGAGATTTAAAACAGGGCCAAAGGTCAACTTCTTCACGCAGAGGGTGGTATGTATTTGGAATGAACTGCCAGAGGAAGTAATCGATTCCGGTACAATTACAACATTTCAAAACCATCAGGACGGTTATACAAATGAAAAGGATTTGTCGGATTATGGGCCACATGTTGGAAAATGTGATTAGATTAGTTTAGTATATCTGGTTGGCATGGATGAGTTGGACCAAAGTATCTGTTTCTGTCTTGTACATCTCTATGCCACTCCGACTCTATGTCTGATTGTCATCTTTCCCATCCAGACTCTGTATCTTTTGAACCTGTTGCAAGTCATGAGTATATTAAATGCAAAGTTAAATAAATCCAAAATGCTTTTCACCACTTCTCCCTGGAACGGACATTTCAAAGGCGAATACGGACGAGGCAATAGTTGGGCAACACTTTTTACTCGCCTCACCCCAAGTATTGTGCGGAACTCTGGAAATGCAAAATCGAAAGATTGTGTTAGTTCAGGAGAGGGTTTGGAAAAAATTTCAAAGAAATGTAGCTGGAAAGATTTAAAGCCCGTTGACAGGGCTATAAACTTTAATTTCTGAAAACCGATGTAAACAACTGTTTCTGTTTTCCTTGTAGCAGAGGTGATTGAAAGGCGACATGATTAAAATGCATGAAGAAGTTATGATTTTCAGAGATAGGTTCAAAAATAATATCCTTTCTTCTTCCCCCTTTGTGGAGACATGAATTGCCTGGAGGCATAAAATTAGGGGAATGGTTCAGACAGCATATGAGGAAAAGTGATTTTGCCTAGAGGTAATGGTAATGTGGCGCTTACTGTCCAAGAGGATGACTCAGTGAAACCTCTCACATTATGAAAAAGATATTTAGATGGGTACTTACGATGCTAAAGCAAAGAAGGTTGATGGACAAGCACTTGGAAATTTGGTTTTCAAACTGTTTTTGACTGTTGCAACACAATGAGATAAAGGACTTTTTTTTTCATATGCTCCAAACCTCTATGGGTCCATGATGAGCCTCTGAGGAAGGTTATCCTGCTTTGGGATGGGAAGTATGGTGACATCAAGGAACTTTAATTGGGTATGCTGTTATGGAAGATTGCCATCATTCGCTTTCTCTGTGATTGCTGTTTCAGCTCCGGTGGATGGAAGATGCCAGAGGTGGCTGTCCCACCACGTCACTGCTCGACACGTGGAACAGCGTGGTTACAGGGTAATTTCATAATTTATTAGACAGATGTTCACTGTCCAGCACTGTTCACATTGATTACATTCTTCAATACTGATAAACCTTATTACAGGTTCTCATCCCACCATGGACGATGGGGAAGTGACCGGGAGAGTGTGTATAAACTGGGATAAAAATCCATGTTACTGGGTCCATGGGATAAAGATCAAAAACTGCAGCAGTTACTTTGTTTATGAACTGAAGGCGTTGCATCACTGTGTTGCCTACTGCACAGGTACAGTTCTCGTTTTACATTACTCACAAGGGCAACTTTGGGGTGTCTCACTCCAGAAAGAAAAGGTCATTCCAATGACTACGGAAGTCGTTTGAACTTTCAATCACTGAGTGGTTGAAAACATTTGAAATACAATATACGAAAGCGAGCCGAGTTAATTGAAAAGAGGAAGAGAACATTATGTAGTTGGGAAGTCACTGCGCTCAGACAAGACGTGAATAGAATGTAACAATCCGCCACTGCAGCACAGAATGATTGGCAATGTGAAAGCTCCTCCCTGTCTTAATTATGAAAGGAAACAATCCACAGAAACAGGATGCTGGTTTCCAAGGCATAACATGTTGTTTGACATAAGACCAGAAAACCAAATGACATACAAACGGAGCTAGGCCATTCAGCCCATCGAGTCTGCTCCGCCATTCAATCATGACTGATAATTTTCTCAAGCCGGAAACCTTGATCGACTTGAAGAACCCATCTATCTCAGTCCGAAATACACTCAATGTTCTCGCCTCCACAGCCTTCTGTGGCAATTAATTCCAAAGACTCAACACACTCGAGTTAATCTCCGTTCTAAAAACTGTCCCTTTACTATAAGGCTGTGTTGTCGTGACCTAGGCTCTCCTGCCCATGGAAACACCTTTCCAATCTTTACTCTGACTAGGCTCTGGATGTTTCAAATATCCCCTCTCCTTCTAAACTCCATCGAGTATAGATCCAGAGCCCCGAAACGTTCTTCAAATGTTAAGTTTTGCATTTCTGGGATCATTCTCATGAATGATTTCTGTGCATTATCCAGGGCCAATGTATCCTTTCTGAGATATGGAGGCTCAAAACTGTGCAGAATACAAATGTGGCATAACAAGATATAGATCCTCAGAAGTAAATCCCTGCTTTAATATTCCAGTCCATTCAAAACAATTGCCTTAATTTGGTTTTCCAGCCTAACTATTGACTCAACCTGCAAGGTTACCTTGATGGACTCATGAGCTAGAAGTCTCATTGCACTTCAGAATTCTACTTTTTTTCCTGATTTAGGAAATACTCCATGCCTCTATTCTTCCGACTAAAGTGCATGAGCTCACATTTTTCCACGTTTTACTCTATTTGTTACTTCTTTGCCCACTCTCCTAAACTGTCCAAATCCTTCTGCAGCCTCCAGAGCAATGTTACCAGTGCATCTACCTTTTTTTGTTTTCACTGTAGTCTTAGCCAGAATACCCTCAGTTCCTTCATCTGGATCATTAATGTATGAAATGAAAAATTGCAACACCAAAACAGCTTTGCAGAACGCCACTTGTCGCCTGCTATCATCCTGAGAAGTATCTGTTAATCTCCACTCTCAGATTTCTGCCAGACAGCTGTAACGACATAGTGGTGAACCCGTCCGTTAATTAAACCAAAAACCAAAAACACCCCTAAAAACTCACCATCACTTGCAATCTATTAATATATGAGTAAAAAGAACTCCTCAATCCAATTTTTTTTTAAAAAGGCATCGACTTATTTTTTAACCTAAGAGTGCAATTGAAGAACAGCTACCCACACCTCTAATACCCCCGCATCTCTTAACTGTTTATTATCAGCCTCCAACTATATAACAATATACTGTTCCAATAAAACACTAATTAAAATTACATTAAAGTTCTCCCTGAGTCGTCTTCCTTCTTTTATTGCGAGTATGTTTCAGGCGAGGAGGTACCTTTGACAGAGACTGTTTTAAATGGCAGTTGCCATGTCGATACTCTGCCTGACGTTTAGACTGCCTGCTTTTTAATATCCAAACATCAGATCGTCTCATTGAGGAAACAAGGTCCAGATAGAGCGTTGGAGGGGTAGAGGATAGCCAGGAGGGAACCGAAAAAAGGGATTAGGAGAGCTAAGAGAGGGCATGAAAATTCTTTGGTGGGTAGGATTAAGGTTAACCCCAAGTCCTTTTACGCATATCTGAGAAATATGAGAATGACGAGAACGAGGGTGGTCCGATCAAGGACAGTAGTGTGAGACTGTGTATTGAGTCGGAAGAGATAGGAGAGGTCTTGAGTGAGCACTTCTCTCCAGTATTTACAAATGAGAGGGACCGTATTGGTGAAGAGGAGAGTATGAAACGGACTGGTAAGCTAGAGGAAATACTTGTTAGGAAGGAAGATGTGTTGGGCATTTTGAAAAACTTGAGGATAGACAATCCCTTGGCCTGACGGGATATATCCGAGGATTATGTGGGAAGCAAGAGAGGAAATTGCAGAGCCGTTGGCAATGATCTTTTCATCTTCACTGTCAACGGGGTGGTACCAGGGGACTGGAGAGTGGCGAATGTTGTGCTCCTGTTCAAAAAAGGGAATAGGGATAACCCCGGGAATTACAGGCCAGTTAGTCTTACTTCAGTGGTAGGCAAAGTAATGGAAATGGTACTGAGGGATAGGATTTATGGGTATCTGGAAAGACACTGCTTGATTAGGGACAGCCAGCACGGATTTGTGAGGGATAGGTCTTGCCTTACAAGTCTTATTGAATTCTTTGAGGAGGTGACCAAGCATGTGGATGAGGGTAGAGCAGTGAATGTAGTGTACATGGATTTCAGTAAGGCATTTTATAAGTTTCCCCACGGTAGGCTTATGCGGAAATTAGATTAGATTACTTAAAGTGTGGAAACAGGCCCTTCGGCCCAACAAGTCCACACCGACCCGCCAAAGAGCAACCCAACCAGACCCATTCCCCTACATTTACCACTAATACTACGGGAAATTTAGCATGGCCAATTCACCTAACCTGCACATTTTTAGATTGTGGGAGGATGCCGGAGTACCCGGAGGAAACCCACGCAGACACGGGGAGAACGTGCAAACTCCACACAGTCAGTCGCCTGAGGCGGGAACTGAACATACATCTCTGGCGCTATGAGGCAACAGTGCTAACCACTGTGCCACTGTGCCGCCAACACGGGTCAGGAAGCATGGGATAGTGGGAAATTTGGCCAGTTAGATAGAGAACTGGTTAACCGGTCGAAGTCAGAGAGTGGTGGTAGGTTGTAAATATTCAGCCTGGAGCCCAGTTAGAAGTGGAGTTCCGCAGGGATCAATTCTGGGTCATCTGCCATTTGTAATTTTTATTAATGACTTAGAAGAGGGAGTCGAAAGGTGGGTCAGTAAATTTGCAAATGATATGAAGATAGGTGGAGTTGTGGATAGTAAGGAGGGCTGTTGTCGGCTGCAAAGGGACTTAGATATGATGCAGAGCTGGGCTGGGGAGTGGCAGATGGAATGCAACCCTCTCAAGTGTGAGGTTATCCATTTTGGAAGGACAAATAAGAGTGCGGAATACAGGGTTAATGGGAGGATTCTTAGTAAGGTGGAGCAGCAGAGGGATCTTGGGGTCTATGTTTGTAGCTCTTTGAGAGTTGCCATTCAGGTGGATAGAGCTTGTAAGAAGGTCTATGGTATATTAGCCTTCATTAGCAGAGGGATTGAATTCAAGAATCGTGAGGTGATGTTGCAGCTGTACAGGACCTTGGTAAGGCCACATTTGGTGTGCTGTCTGCAGTTCTGGTCGCCTCACTTTTGGAAAGATGTGGAAGCTTTGGAGAGGGTGCAGAGGAGATTTACCAGGATTTTGCCTGGAATGGAGAATAGGTCGTACAAGGATAGGTTGAGAATGCCTGGCCTTTTCTCATTGAAACGGCGAAGGATGAGAGGTGACTTGATAGAGGTTTATAAGATGATCAGGGGAATAGGTAGAGTAGACACTCAGAAACTTTTTCCCGGGTACAACAGAGTGTTACAAGGGGACAGAAATTTAAGGTGAAGAGTGGAAGGAATAGGGGGATATCAGGGGTAGGTTCTTTACCCAGAGTGTAGTGGGGGCATGGAATGCGCTGCCTGTGGGAGTGGCAGAGTCATTGGTGACCTTTAAGCGGCAATTGGATAAGTACATGGATAGGTGCTGAAGCTAGGACAAATGTTCGGCACAACATCGTGGGCCGAAGGGCCTGTTCTGTGCTGTATTGTTCTATGTTCTATATTCTATGTTCAAACAGGTTTATTTGGAAACACTAGCTTTCAAAGCGCTGCTCCTTCATCAGGTGATTGTGGAGTACATGATTGTAAGAGATAGAATTTATAGAAGAAGTTTACAGTGTAAAGTACTGAAGCTATACATTGAAAAATACATTGATTATTTGTTAAGTCTCTCATCTGTTAGAATGACCATGTTAGTTTCACTTCTTTCGTATGTAAATCACAAAACTTTTGTTTAAAAGTTAAAGTGAACTTTAACAATGGGTGTCAGCCCAGATAATGCATTGGGTATTAACACATCTGTGTGCTGCTCTCTGTGCCATAATGTTTAGACTGATTCTAATATAAAAAATGAATTGACCGAATCTTACATGGATTCACGCAATGTAACTCTGCAAGTACAAATTCACCCCACAAAATTAGATGTTTCTGCACGCATGTTTGCGTGAGTGTGTGGGGGAGGGTGTGGTTATGAGTTCATGGAGAGAGAATGTGTGTGTGAGTGCAAATGGCTCTTAGTCTGTGAGGGGGTGCATGTGTGAGTGTGGGAGTGTGTGTGTCTCTAGGAATGTGTGTATGTGCATCCGAGTGCCTCTGTGCGTGTGCGTATTTTTGTGTATGTGTACGAGTGCCTGAGTTTGCGCGTGTGCGTGTGTGTGTGGAAAGGACTGCCTGCGTGTGTGTGTGTGTGTGTGTGTGTGTGTGTGTGTGTGTGTGTGTGTGTACAAGTGTCGGTTTCTATGTATAGTGCAATGGAGTCACTTCTTGTGTGACATGATCCCGTTTGAGGCTATCCCTCTGGGTAGCGAACTTAGCTATCAGCCTCTGCTCGGCCACTTTTTGCTGCTGCCTGTCCCAAAGTCGGCCTTGGAGGACAGTCACTGAAAGGTCAAAGGTTGAATGTCCCAGACTGCTGAAGTGTTCTCCAACTGGGACGGAACACTCCTGTCTATTGATTGTTGTGTGGTGTCCATTCATCCGTTGCTTTAGGCTCTGCACGGTTTCCCCAACGTACCATTCCTCAGGGCATCCTTGCTTGCAGCGTTTGAGATGGACAACATTGGCTGAGTCGCATGAGTACCTGCCACGTACACGGTGTGAGGTGTTCCCATGCGTAAAGCTGGAATCCATATCCATACTCTGACACACCTTGCAGCGTCTACCATGACAGGGTTGTATGAAGTTGTCCTGAAAGCCGGGCAGCTTGGTAAAAGCAATGATCTGTTTGAAGTTTGGAGGTTGTTTAAGGGCGAGCAGTGGAGGTGTAGGGAAGGTCTTGGCGAGGTGCTCATCCTCATTGATAATGTGTTGCAGGCTGCGAAGAACATGGCATAGTTTTTCGGCTCCCTCACCCTAACCCTATTGCGTCTCCAAATCATATTTTACAGTTGGCATCATTGACACCTTCGATGCTTATCAAATGTATTGTGCAACATGTAGCAGCACTGACTCATCCTGTGTGGGAGGCTGGCACGTGACGATCATCCGAGGTTTCCTTAATCACGTTTAGCCCGAGTCATGTGATGGAATGGGACTGGAGTCCACGCTGAGCACTTTCAGGTCAACTCCCTGTCGATTGTAAACTGCTGTGCTGCCACCTCTTCTGGCACTATCCAGCCAGCAGGACACGACATAACTGGGATGACAATAGTGGTGCCTGGTCAATTGTTTCCAAATATCAATTACATAAGTAAAATAGGCTACTGGCCAACTAACCTTTGAAATACCTTTCACCAAGTTAGCACTGTTGCCAGATGTTAGTAAGGAGGACTTGTATGTTGAGAGAGCTTTTTCGACCATTTCTTTCCCAATGCTTTGGTTGATGTTAGTTGATCCATTCAGTTTCGTTTTCTTGTTGAGACCGCGAAGCGATTGTTGAAACTGGATAGTTTGCTTGGCCATTTCAGAGGGATTGGAAGTCAACCACATTGCTATTGACCTGGACTCACTTGCAGTCGAGCCAAGGTTAGGGTTCCTTCCCTGAAGGAGATTAATTAGCCAGATGCTTGCATTTTTCCAGCAATCCACCATGGTTTCACTGCAATCACAACATTATTCATTTCAGATTTTGTTTTCTCGAATTAGACTTTCACATACTGCTGTGTCAATATTTGAGCCCTGGTCCCCAAAACTTTCGGTGAGTTTCTGTATTAATAACATAGTGAATGTAATACTAGGCTAGTTTTTCTTAAAATGCGTGGAACACTGAGAATTATTGAGGAATATCTGAATTTAAAAGTTCAGTTTTTAGAATTGTTCTTATATCTCCGTTCCCTCAGATCCAAACACTGCTGAAATTGAGAACGACATTAAACATTCGACTTGGGAACCGGAGGAAAGTTCATCATTAAACCGAGCAGTGACTGCAGAAGCAGGTAATAGCCAGAGCTGAATCGCTGAAAAGAATTCTTCACGGAGCAGGAACTAATGCACACAGCTTAATGTACCAGGGGACATGCGCCTTAGGCGGGGTAGAGAAGATAGAAAGAGGGAACGGTTTTTTTTTATCAAGGCAAGTAATGCAGCTGCATTTAAAAATGAAATAACTGACGGATCATCAAGTGATGAAGGGCGTAATGAAGCTATTTGGGGTGATACTATAGGCCTCAAATAGTCAATGGGAATTATAGGGAAAATATGCAGGAACACTCGGGAGACATGGAGGAGCAATAGGGTTGTCACAGTAGGCGATTTGAATTTTTCTAACAGACTGGGACTTGCACAGAGTTAAGCGTTTAGATGTGGTGGAAATTTTTAAGTGCGTTCAGGCAAGTGTCCACATGCAGTTTATGGAGGGTCCTCGTCGAGAAGGGGCAAATGCCGAAATAGACTTGGGAAGTAGGGCAGGGCAGGTGACACGGGTGACAGTGGTGAAGCACTTCTGAACCAGCGACCATACTTCTTCTAGTTTTAAAATAGTTATGCAGAGGGGCAAATTTGGTCCACAGGTTCAAGTTCCAATTTGGGACAAGACAGAATTTGAAATGATTAGACAGCAGGAGTCGTTTGCTGCAGGGAAAGGGACCCCAATAGGTAGGAGGTCTTTAAAAGTCAGATATCCAGAATTTAAGGTCTATATGTTTCTTTGCGAGTGAAGAGCATGTTTAGCAGAAATAGATATTGAGGCTTTGATCAGAAAAAATGAAGAAGGGGGCATAGCTCAGTTACCAGCAGTTGGGATCAATGGAATCCCTGGATATATGCAGAGAATGCAGGAGTTCACTGAGGACTGAACTCAGAAAGGTGAAAAGAGAGTACGAAATAGTTGTGACTGAGAGGATTAAGGAGAAAACAAAGAAAGACTTTTTAAAATATATACATATTAAAGGAAAATAGAATAACTACAGAGAGAATAGGACTGTTCAAGGATCATAGCAGACATCTATTTGTGGAACCACATGAGATGCACGGAGTAATCAATGAATGCTTCTCCTCTGTGTTTAAACTGGAGAAAGACATGAAGCCTTGGGAACTTGGGAAGTTAATGATCATGTCTTGGTGACAATCAAAGTAGAGGTGATATTGGATGCTTTAGAATGTATGAAGGTGGATAAACCTCCTGGTCCTGTTCAGAGATAAAGAAAAACACTGAAAGAGGCTAGAAGATAAATTGTGGGAGCCCCGGCTGATGTTTTAGCATAATAGTTAGCCAGAGGAGAGGTCCCAGAAGATTGGATGGTGGCAAATATTGTGCTCTTATTCAAGAACAGATGCACCGGAAAAACCCAGGAACTATAGACCAGCAAGCCCGACATCTGTAGAAAATAAGTTACTTGGGAAGATTCTGAAAGACAAAGTATATATGCGTTTTGAAAGATCGAGTTTGATCAGGAGTAGTCTGCAAAACATTGTCAGCATGTTGCACAAATTAGTTTTTTTTGTCGAAGTGACCAGTAATGTTGATGAGGCCACAGTGGACATAGTCAATATGGATTTCAGTAAGGCCTTTGATAAGTATCCACATGTTAAGTCATTCTGGAAGATAAAATCGCATGGAATCCACGGGGATCTGGCACATTACATATAATACTGGCTTTATGGTAAGAAGCAGAGAGTAAGAGTACAAGGATGTTTGTTGGAGTGGAGGCCTGTGACTAATGGACTGCCTCAGGCGTCGGTGTTTGGCCCTTCGTTGTTTATTGTCTATATCAATGATTTGGATAAGAATCTGCAAGGCAGGTTTATGGAATCCGTAAATACAAATAAATAGGCAGTTTCATGGACATTAAGGAAGTTTATTGGAAATGGCAGCTGGAACTCGATCAGCTGGGGAAAAGCTCTGAGAAATCCATCTGAACCAGAATGGTACCAATATCCTGAGGGTGGGTGGGGGTGGGGGATTCGCTAAGGCTATTGGGATGGATTTAAACTAATACAGTCGGGAGGTGGGAACCAAAATTGTAGTTCGAATACAGAAAAGCTTGAGAGTAGGGAGGTCTGAAATCACGTTTCAGGGATGCAAGGTGGCACCGGCAAGCACGAAGGTGGTTTGAAGTGTGTTTACTTCAACACCAGGAGCACCTGGAATAAGGTGGGTGATCTTGCAGCATGCGTGGGTACCTGAGACTTCGATGTTGTGGCCATTTCGGAGACATGGATAGAGCAGGGACAGGAATGGTTGTTGCAGTTTCCAGGATTTATATGTTTCAGAAAGAACAAAGAAGATGGTAAAAGAGGGGGACTGTGTGGCATTGTTGGTAAAGGACAGTATTACAGATGCAGAAAGGATGTTTGGGGACTCGTCAACTGAGCTAGTATGGGCTGAGGTTAGAAACAGGAAAGGAGAGGTCACCCTGTTGGGAATTTTGTATAGGTCTCTGAAAAGTTCCAGAGATGCAAAGGAAAGGATAGCAAAGATGATTCTCGGTAGGAGTGAGAGAGACAGGGTAGTTGTCATGGGGGACTTCAACTTTCCAAATATTGACTGGGAACACTTTAGTACGAGTACTATCGATGGGTCAGGTTTTGCCCAGTGTTTGCCGGAGGGCATCCTGACTCAGTATGGAGACAGGCCAACAAGGGGCGAAGCCACATTAGATTTGGTACTGGGTAACGAGCCTGGCCAGGTGTTAGATTTGGAGGTAGGTGAGCACTTTGGTGACAGCGATAACAATTCTGTTATGTTTACTTCAGTGATAGAAAGGGATAGGTGTATACCAGTGGGCAATTGTTACAGATGGGGGACAGACAATTACGATGCGATTAGGCAAGATTTAAGAAGCATAGGATGGGGAAGGAAATAGCAGGGGATGGAGACATTAGAAATGTGGAGCTTATTCAAGGAAAATCTCCTGTGTGTCCTAGATAAGTATGTACCTGTCAGACAGGGACGAATCTGTAAAGCGTGGGAGCCGTGGTTTGCAAAGGAAGTGCAATCTCTGATCAAGAGGAAGAAGAAGGCTTATGTTCGGATGAGATGTGAAGGCTCAGGTTGGGCGCTTGATGGTTACAAGGTAGCCAGGAATAACCTAAAGAGAGAGCTCAGAGAAGCCAGGAGGACACATGAGATGTTGTTGGCGGATAGGATCAGGGTAAACCCTAAGGCTTTCGCTTGATATTTATATAATTTTTAAAATGACGAGAATAAGATTAGGGCCAATCAAGGATAGTAATGGGAAGTTGTGTGTGAAGTCAGAGGAGACAGGGGAAACACTAAATGAATATTTAGTACTCTTCATGCAGTTAGGACTGAGAGTTGACTGCATTTTGTTAAACGGAACGTGATGTAGTGACTGGGAGGAGGCAACTTTTCAAGTCTTGCATATATTAGGACAAATATATCTGACTTCCTACCCCTCATTTTTGATCAGTTCTTCTTTTCTGTAACTCTCAGCTACCTTCGCATTTTTTTGCAATTGTAAAACTTCCAGCAACTCAGGGTTCTGAAGGTAAAACAAATCGTAAAGCCACCCAGAACGCATCTTACAAATACACTGCATTTTCTGCACGAGGTATCACTCCGATGTGATTAATACTTCAAATTGATATAATGTTGATTGATACTGCCTCAAGTTTCATTACTACCTGAAGTATTGTTAACATTTGATTGATAATAACTCAAGTTTGATTACTACCTCAAATATTGATACTATTTCAGTCATAATACCTCAAATCTGCATCTTAAATATTCACTTAGTCAGACTTCCGCCTAGCATTTCAGTTTTGCACTTTCATGGCATTTAAATCAATCACACGACTGAAACATCAGCAAATTGTGGCAGAATTCAGTCAAGGACTCTCTCTATCCTTCAGTGAGACGCATTAGAGGAAAAGCACGGCATAAACTGAGTGTCATCTTTTGAGTAAAACCGCTAGAATGGAGTTACTAAGCGTCATGGAGCGGTGCACCATGGAAATAGACCTTCTAGTCCAACTCTGATGCATGTGGATCAGTTATCCCAATCTGACTTTTTGCCACCATTCAGCCCATATGTCTCTCAAGATTTCCTGGTCACGAGCACATCCAGATGCCTTTTAATTTTGTTAACTGTACACCTTTCCACTACTTGCCCTGGCAGCTCATTCCACACATGTACCACTCCTTGCGTGAGAAAGCTGCCCCTCAGGTCCTTTGACATCTTTCTGCTCTCAACTAAAACCGGTGCAGTTTAGATTTGGAATTGCCAACTCTGGAAAAAATGTATTGGCTGTTCACCTGAACACAATCATCATGATTTTATAAACCTCTGGAATGTCGCCCCCATCCTTCGACTCCATGCGTCACAAAACCCTCCTATTCAGCCTCTCCCAATAGGTCAAATGCAGGAATCCTCCAAGATGCTTTTAAGTCTTTTCTGAACCCTTTACAGTTTCACATCATCTTCCCTCGAACAGGGAGACAAGAATTCAACATCATATTCTAAAGGTGACCACACCAATGTTCTGTAAAACTGCAACATGACATCCCGTCATATATATATAATACACTGACTACTAAATGCAAGCTTATGCAAAAAGATGTTCTCACCTCAACCATCAGGTAAAGAAGATCCAGGCCTTTAAGACAGAGCTGGACCAAGATCTCCACAGCATCAAGTTGCTTGCGCTTGTGGGTTAGGAGTGAAATGATGGCACTGAAGGAAATAGGGATGCAGTGACTGAGGAGAATAGAATAGAAAGGCTATTGAGAGTTGGAAATTGTGTTTCCTTTCTTGCTTGATCTCGTAAAACTGAATTTTGCGGTGGGATTATCCTTCTGGTAAGCTTGTAATTAGTAGTTAGTATATTGCAAATCTTGACTGTTTGAAGTAGTAGGCAATGAGAGATGTCTTAATGACACTGACCTGGAACACAATTTGATTAATTTATATGTTTCATTATGTAGTTGGGACAGGGAATTGTTTCCATATTTTCATTTTGAATGTGATACAGTGATTGAGATAATGCCAATTGTTCACCACAATTCTCCATATTGAGATTGATAGCTGTGATATCACCAGATGCACTGTCCAAATCTGCTGCATCTTCTGCAGGAGGTAGCATTCATCTGTGATTAAATGTCTCACATTATATGTCAAACTTTTTTCTTCAATGCTCTCTTTGTCAGAATTAAACTGCACATCTCCGACTAAGGCTTCCCTGACATTACAAACGATCATACCTTCACATCATTCCAAGGACTCTCACTGTGCTCCAGTCAGATGCAGTAAAGGTTGAACAGAGTGCAATGTTTTGAATAAAGAGTGTAGGATGAAGATATTGAGAGAAGATGGACGATATCTTTAAAGAGAATAGAATGCAGTGATGGACGGGAATGGGATGCAATGTCAATTGGGTGAAGGAATTTGCTTTTCCTTGATTTTTCTTGCTCTCACTTGTGTGTCCTGACTGTTGCACGTCGAAGATAATTGCAGATGTCGTTCATTATCGTGACTTGGAACATTATCCTTTTCATTTTCTTATTATGCATTTCATACAAGAGTATGTTTGCATTTTGTCAATCAAAATGTGTTGTAAAGGTTGGGATATGGTCAATTATCAAGTATTCATAAAGACGTTGAGACTAGGAGAAAGTAAGGACTGCAGATGCTGAACATCAGATTCGGAAGGTGCAGCGTTGGAAAAGCACAGCCGGTCTGGCAGCATCCTAGTAGCAGGATAACTGACGTTTTAGGCATAAGCCCTTTATCAGGAATACGGATGTGGGGAAGTGAGCTTGTAGATAAATAGGAGGGGAAGTAGCACTGGGGAGAAGGGAGCTGGAAAGGTGATTGATTGATGCAGGTATGGAGTGATAGTGATCGGTCGAACCTGATGGTGGAGCGGATAGGTGGGAAGGAACATGGAGGGGTGGGATAGTTCAACTGGGCAGTGATGATTTGGATGATTGCATCTGCGATGAGATTGGGGAGGGGTGGAAAACTGATTAAATAGATGCTGATGCCGTATGGTTGGAGAATCCCAAGTTGGAAACACAAGACGTTCTTCCTTCACATATCGGGTGGCTTGGATCTGGTGGCAAAGGAGGCCCAGAACTTGCATATCCTTTTCAGAGTTGGGCAGTGAATAAAGTGATCGGCCATAGGGCAGTCGAATTGTTTGGCGCATGTATCCTAGAGATGTTCTCTGAAACGTTCCATGAGTTGGCGTCCTTTCTCGCCAATGTAGAGATGACCATATCAAGAATCGATGTGCAGAAAGACGTCTCATCTGCTGTGTCTGTTGCTCTCTATGTAGTCTTCTCCATACTGAGTGGCAGGACGCCCACTGGCAGAACGTTTCAGAAAACATCTCTTGGACACACACACACCAAAAACCCCATTGCCTCATGGCTGACCACTTCAACAACCCCTCCCACTCTGCCAAGAATATGCAGGTCCCGGGCCTCCTCCACCGCCCCGCCCTTGTCATGCTACGTCTGGAGGAACATCGAATCTTCCTCTGCCTTGGGACCCTCCAACCACTGCCTTCAACGTCGATTTCACCTGTTTAATCATTTCCCCTCTCCGCATCTCATCCAAGATCCTACCATTCAACTCGGCACCACCATGTTGAACTGTTCCACATGTGCATCTTCCGATCCGCTCCAACTCCCGCTATAACTGCAATCTGTTGACTATAATAAGGCCAATTGTTCAAGAATGGTCTCTGTATTGACAGTGACAGCTGTGAATTTTCATCCGCTGTTTTCTTCCATTCTTCTTTGCTGAGACGTCTTGTTACATCTATATTTATTCCTTTTTGTTCCAAATCTTCCAACAGCTCAGGGACATGAATGTACAAAAACTCCAAACTCCACTGAGAAATCGTCTTCCAAATCACACCATCTTCTGTAACATGTAACACATCCTCCTGACCTCATATGCCTTATTATGCTTCAAAAATTGCTTTTAAATTTGCTCGCAGCTGGCATTACACCTTACATCTCTGATTGATGCTTTGGTGGCATTTTAAGTGCAATCACTACTTCAGACACAATCTACAAGTATCTGTAAGATTAACGCAAGGACTGTGTCTGTTGGTCAGTAAGATTTCAATACACAGTGTGGATGGGGTAAAGTGAATACGATGTTTTGAATGAAGTGCATAGAATGTCGTTTCTCAGAGGTGAGTGATGAAAGCTCTAACGGGAATAGAATGCAGCATTTTAAAGAAATGGCATGCAATACCTATTGGGAGTAGGAATTTACACGTTGATTGCTGTGAAGTGTATGACTTGACTGTTTGAAATCAAAGATAATGGCAGACGTCTTGCAGTATGAAGCCTTGGAATTTGATCCTACCCTTTGGGATATTGTCATCATACAGTTTAGAAAGCGTGTTGCTTACGTTTTATTGATCTGAATTTGATGTATGACTGGGATTATACCAGTTGGTCAGGATTCGTCTCCACATTCAGACTGATTGCAATTATGTATAATAATAATAACCATTATAACATGTTCGTCTTCATTGCGAAAGATTTTGACTACAGGATCAGTGATGTGTTATTGCATTTCTACAGGACGTTGATGAGGCCACACCTAGCATATTGTGTACAGTTTTGATCTCCTTTTCTGAGGAAGGATGATCTTGATCTCAGGGAGTGCAGTGAAGATTTACCAGCCAGATTAGGCTTTTGGCAGAACTGATATATGAAGCGAAATTGATGAGGATAAGTTTTGTTTTCAAATGAATGAGCCTGTGTGTGTGTGCGGGGGAGGGGTGGGGGCGTGGGGGGGGGGGTGGGGTGGTGGTTAGCGGGAGCGGAGTGGCGCAATCTCATAGAGATGAATAATTTTATGACAGGACTAGATAGTGTAGATGCAGAGAGGGTGTTCTTGATGGAGGATGTGTTCACAAAAAGGTATCGCAGTCTGATGTTATGGGATGGATCCTTCAGGACAGAGATGAGCAAACATTTCTTCACTCAACGGATGTTGAGCCTGTGGAACTCATTATCACAAGAAGGAGTTCATGCGATAGCATTGAATATATTCAAGAGGCAGCTGGATATAGTATTTGAAACGAATAGAATCAAAACTTATGATGAAAAAGCAGGAATAGGCTCTTGATTTGGACAATCACAATGATCCTGTTGAATGATGAATCAGGTTCGAAGTACCAAATAGTCTCCACTTGTTGTTATCTTCTAGGGTTCTATATTTCAAAACAGCATGCGAAGCTCCCTCTTGAATCTCAACCATCACCTTCTGATCTTGCCGTTTCAGAGACAAAGTTAACTCAGAGACCCGAGGACCAATCGACAAAAACCTCAGCTGACCTTTCCATGCCTGCTTCAACAGGATTTGGGAATTCAACTTTAAAATCAGTTCCTACACCATCCACTCCTGTACGACATTCTGATCTTCCGAATGATTCTGGGCAAGGTAAGGGAATTGTAAGTACTGAACAATTTGTGAAAATCATTTAAACTTAAAAGCTGCCTGTGGAAAACACTGCGGGATATATGCAGAGAGCTTCAGTGGTATTCGAACAAGTTGAATGTGTGTGTATGTGAAACAATAGATGATGAAGTGTAATGTAGATCATTTGGTGTCAGCCGCTCTGGTAGCAAAACGAAAAAAGACACATTAAATTTGAATGGCTACACATTGAGAGAGGGAAATGTGCAACAAGACTTGCTTATCATTCTGCACCTGTCTGTAGAGATAAGCAGGTGAAGGAAGCAGTGAAATTAATGGTGTGTCGGCATTAAAAGGGAAGTATCCTAGTATGTCTTGCTGGAATTGTCCACGGTTTTGGTGAACCAACACCTCGAATGCACTGTACAGTTTGGATCTCCTTATCTGGTCAAGCACATTCCTCCGCATGTGAAAACGGGGATAACTTATTGGACTGATTCCTGGAGCGGAATGAATGGCACACTAGGTTGAATCGTTTATGATTTTTTTTTCGACTCATAAAAATGCTTGGGATCTTGTAGTAACCGAAGAAATTCTAACAGGGTGATTATTTGGAGGTGCTGGTAATCGGACGGGGGATACAAAGTTAAAAATCACGATCCTACGATCTCATACTCCATAACCACTAGATGAAGGAGCAGCACTCCGAAAGCTCTTGCTTCAAAATAAACCTAATGGACGATAACCTAGTGTTGTGTGATTTTTAACTTCTGAGAAGGTGAGGCAGTGTCAGTGAAGCAATGATTTTGCCAATGACGTAGTCGTCCAAACCATGAGTTTTACTCGTGGGGTAACATTGCTTGAATCTGGGTCTTCAATTTCTCTCTCTGTCTCTCTCTCTCTCTGTCTGTCTCCAAATCCCAGCTTTGCTCTCCTCCTCACTCTTTCGTTTGAAAATACACTATATGTCTGTGTGTTTCTGATGCTCACGCCTTTCTCTCTCAATGTGCTTCTCTCTATCTCACAGTTAAGCTGTGTTTTATGCTCGTTCTGAATCACCACTTCTCTCTGTTTTTGCTTATCTCTTTGTCGTTGTATTGTACTTATTCTTCCGTATGTTTCTCTGTCTCTATCCACTGGCTCAGTTTTACACAACTAGATGCTTGTGTTTTTTGTTAGTTTTCCTCAATATTTATATCCGAGTCTTTGTTTCTGTGGCTCCATCCAACTACCTGTCTCATATTCTCTGTGTCCCGGCCTTTGACTGCTTGTCTGTTTGTATTTGGGTCTCCGTTGCCTTCGCTTTCCTATTTCATCTCTCTGCATTTCCCTCTTTTCGATTGTCTGCATCCCTTTGTCTACATTTCCATAACTGTGTTCAAAAGCCACCCTCTCTCTCTCATTTACTCACTCTCGATCTGTGTATCCCTTTGCTGCATTTCTCTTTGTGTTTGTTTGTATGAGCCTCCTATGTCTCTATGTATTATTGCCTTTGCCAAACCGTCTATCCCTGTTTCTTCCTATTTCTGACTGTCTCTTTTTTGCTGTATCTCCCTGTCATTATTTCTCACTCTGTCTGTCTGACTCTCTCTCTCTCTCTCTCTCTCTCTCTCTCTCTCTCTCTCTTTCTCTCTCTCTCTCTCATTGACTTTTTATGCACTTGGGTTTTCCTTGTCAGACTCCATGTCTATTCGCCTAATTCCATGAGCCCGTTTTTCCTTTTTTGATGACGATACGAGGAGAGAAGACTAATTGAGGAATTGCGTAAAATGGAAGTAAATTATTTGTGAACTGCAAGCAACAAGCTGCGAGATTTTGAAGCTGGAGTGAAGAATGCCAATCGAGGGAATGTCTAAAAGAGATACAAAGAGTGAAATGAAGGCATAATAGCACATACAAAGATATACAGAGTGAAGAAACAGACAGAGAATAGGGCATAGAAATGTATTGCTGGAAAAGTGCAGCAGGTCAGGCAGCATGAAAGGAACAGGAGAATCGACGTTTCGGGCATAAGCCCTTCTTCAGGAGCTGATTCGTGAAGAAGGGCTTATGCCCAAAACGTCGATTCTCCTGTTCCTTTGATACTGCCTGACCTGCTGCGCTTTTCCAGCAACACATTTTTAAGCTCTGATCTCCAGCTTCTGCAGTCCTCACTTTCTCCTGGAGAATAGGGCAAACTTGATACCACTGAGAAGAGATGACACACTTAAATCATCACGATGCCTTGTGTGAAATATGTGTCTGATGAATGTGTTCTTGCTGCTATTTTATTTAGATTCACCAAACCGGTTGGTTAACGTGATGATCATTTCGGAGGCAGAGATTGAGAACGAAAAGGCGAGGAGAATCGCAATTAACATGGTGAGAGACTCCGCCATACAAATAGTGAAGAGAAAGGTTTCCCTTCCTTGTCCATTATCAGTGATTGGGCACTAGTGCTCAGCAATTATAGACAGCTTCTGTGTCGTGTTCGTTTCGTCTTATATCTCACAGACAAAAACATTTGTCGGGGAAGAGGAGGAATGCCCTTCAAGGTTTTGTCAAGCCTCCTTAAGACCTTAACTTGGCTCAAGGCATGGATTAGGCTAAACGTGCTTGCACTGCTACTGTGCATCAGGCTCAAGAGGAGGACTGAATGAACATTTTTCTCTCTGTTCTTCGTTTTTCGCTCATGCCACTTCCCTCTCATTTTTTGTGTGTTTTTTTGTCATTGAATTTCATACCTTCCCACTTTATATAATTTTCTAGGAAGGTCTTTCCTTCCTTGTTTGTCTTTCACTGTTGTCCTTCGACTCTGCCTTTTCTCCGCTTATCACTTTATCTATCTCACATTCTACTCCTCTCTCTAGTCCTTTCTATGCCTCAACCTGTGACGTTTCACTCGCTGACTCTGTAACTTTCAGATCCTCTCTCTGACTTTGTTTCATCTCATACCTTCGGTGTAACGATCTTGTTTTGCATTCGACATTGCAGCTTCAGAAGATGGTCAGTGAGCGAGCCAATCATGATGTGGAATTGATCCATGAAGACGGATATTGCATACCTATGAACTCTTCAGAGCATGAAGAAAACTGACCATGTTCATGAGTACTCGATACCTTGCTGTGATGATCACAGCATTGCCAAAAACGGATTGGCCCGCCTTTGCACGATTTAACAGGAGCAAAATGTTAGCAATGGTTTTTACTCTGAAATAGAAATGTACTCATTGTATAATACTAACGAGTCTGTTTTATATGGTAGCTTTCTGCATAACGTGCCTCAGTTAAGCAGTAATTTCCAAAATCATAAACCATTAAGCAAAAAGCAGAGGCCACTTGCACCTTCAAGCCTTCACTATCATTAAATTTGATCACTGTATTTCTGATTTTATGCTCAGCTCTAAGTTCCTTTGAAATTCTTTCACCTCCTCACTATTCAATAATCTTTCAGCAAAATATCGGAACTGTCTGCACCCCCTGATTTTGAAGAAGAGAATATTGAGGCTCAAAGATGTATGAGAGAGCAAAAAATAACTTTCCTTATTTCTATCTCAAATATGCACCATATTTAGAAGAAAACTCATGGGTCCCTTCTTTCTACATTATTTTGCAAGATGAAACATCCTCTCCACCTCTACCCAGTTGTTTTCGCACGTAGTAAACCATTCTGCTAATTTAAACCAGACACACAGAAACACTCACCTCGCCTCGTAATCTGTAAAAATGTGTGTGGCAAAGAAATACCAAATCCTATTATTTAATGAAAAAAAAACTCTTTAATTCCAAAAGAAAAGAGAATATTAAAAACAACTCGCTACACTGTAAACGTCCTTTATGTTAATGATTTATGTGCCTCCCACTCTACACAACCATGCGGATCTGATATAACACCCCGATTAAGTTTACAAAAATCAATTTTCAAAACGACCCTACCATCTATGTTCCTCCGTAAATTTTCGGCTTCCTTCTGTCTTCTGATGCACAAATTTCATATGAACAGGTAACTTTCAGACCGCGAATCTGCCGCCAGTTTGGTGGACTTTGCCGCTTTGACTAACTCGTCAAAATAACCGCAATTTATACCTGAAAACATCGGAGGGTCTCATTGCTTTGATGTCGTCAAAATAATAAAATTCAAATTCAATTGGATTTTGTTACCTTGGGGAATAATTTAGACTGTTTTTTTTTTCAAATTCAAGTTTGTTGTGTTCCAGAACAATTTAGCACAGCTCGTTGATTCATAGGCAAATATTGCATATTTTAAATTTTTCAGCACACTCTGTGCTTGATAATTCTTTGTCGGCTGTCTCACTCTCTTAAATGTGCAGGACACGCCTACAAATTCACAAGACAATCAATAACACTTAGGACCAGATGTGTTTTTAATAAGTCACGTATGATTTACTCAGACTAAATCATATTGAGTGCCGCAGCACGCTTTAAGGTCAAAGTGACTTTCTTTGCTTCCTTATTGGCATCTTAAATATATACTTAAAACGAATGTCTTGTCAGCAGGAAATGAACAACAAAAAGAATGAACATAGAACATAGAACAGTACAGCACAGAACAGGCCCTTCAGCCCACCATGTTGTGCCAATCATTGATCCTCATGTATGCACCCTCAAAGTTCTGTGACCATATGCATGTCCAGGAGTCTCTTAAATGTCCCCAATGACCTCGCTTCCATAACATCTGTTGGCACCGCATTCCATGCTCTCGCAACTCTCTGTATAAAGAACCCGCCTCTCACATCCCCTTAATACTTTCCTCCAACCAGATTAAAATTATGAACCTTCGTGTTAGCCCTGGAAAATAGTCTCGGGCTATCGACTGTATCTGTGCCTCTCATTATCTTGTATAGGTCCCCTCTCCTTCTCCTTTTCTACAATGAGAAAAGTCCAAGCTCAGTCAACCTCTCTTCATAAGATAAGCCCTCCAGTCCAGGAAGGATCCTGGTAAACCTGCTCTGAACCCTGTCCAAAGCATCCACATCTTTCCTATAATAGGGCGACCAGAACTGGACGCACTGTTCCAAGTGGGGTCTAACCAAAGTTTTATAGAGCTGCAACAAGCTCTCAAGACTCTTAAACTCAATACTGCTGGTAATGAAAGCCAAAACACCATATACTTCCTTAACAACCCTGTCCACTTGGGTGGCCATTTTAAGGGATCTATGTACCTGCACTCTAAGATCCATCTGTTCCGCCACACTGCCAAGACTCCTATCCTTAATCCTGTACTCAGCTTTCAAATTCGACCTTCCAAAATGCAGCACCTCGCATTTATCCAGGTTGAACTCCATCTGCCACCTCTCAGCCCATCTCTGCATCCCATCAATGTCCCGCTGCAGCCTACAACAGCCCTCTAGACTGTCAACGACACCTCCAACCTTTGTGTCGTCTGCAAACTTGCTGACACATCCTTCAATTCCCTCATCCATGTCATTAATAAAAATTACAAACACTAGAGGCCCAAGAATATATCCCTGTGGAATACCACTCACCACTGACTGCCAGGCAAAATATCTTCCTTCTGTTGGCCAGCCAATTCTGTATCCAGACAGCTAAGTTTCCCTGCATCCCACTCCTCCTGACCTTCTGAATGAGTCTACCATGGAGAACCTTATTAAATGCCTTGCTGATTGAACTCTTCCACTTTCATAAATCGGTCAGAAGGAAAGAAAAAGAGGCAATTAGCTTTTTTTGAGATGCAAAGCATTTAGGCAAATAAGGCAGACAAAATTGTAGAGTTGTGGCTATTTGGTTACTGGGTGGATGGATGCAACTTCACATGTTTGGCGCGATAACTTAAAATTAAGTGAATTATAGATGCTGTGAAAGATCAGCATTGTTGCAAATCAAGGTGAAGCTATAATATCACAGTTGGGGCTTACAACTTTGAATGAACCAAAACAATGTGTTTCAAAATAACTAATCAGATATTTAGACTTTTAGATTACAATGTGATACTATCGGAAGTCTGTCAATGTTTATCCTGGTTAACATTACGAACGTGACTTTTTTTAAAAAGATTTTTGATCTCCTCAATTGCTAGTTTTAAACTTATTCAACAGGGAAATTGATACATTGATTGCCCACTCTGCATGGGGTGTATTACTGTACTTAACATTAAAGACGTTGCGACTGCTTTTAATTTTACAGATAGGCTTTGTGCTGCACTCGCATGTTCACAAATAAATCTCTTATATCTCGAACTCGAACTGCTGAATGTCGACTCTCTTATTAACCACTACCCACTTAATCTGTCAGTCATGATACTGGCTGTGAGAATGTCTCGTACGTTAGTTAATGATCTGACACCTACCCTGAGATTTGGTTCAAGAACTAATTTTTGTCTGTTTCCTAAACACAGAGAGGATGGAACTAAAATGTGTTAATACTCGTTCAATAAACGGGCTGCAAACTGATGACTTGCAAGTGAATATTTGAATGCTATAAATTTTTAACCTCTCAATTTGGAAAGCAAGTACTTGCAAGGTGAGAGATTTTAAACAGCTCTACATAATAGTCAGACATATATTTTATGCCAGTCTCCTTGAAAACCAGAAACTTAGAACTTAGAAGGAAAGACCCTCACAGATAAAATATCTTGATCAGAACTCTCCACATTGTTATTCCCAAAACGGGCAGTCAATCGCGAAGTTGCACAGTGCCAACTACAATATTCCATGTTTTTGTTTTTTTGGCCGTAAGATATCGACTAGATTTAAAGCTTGGTGATATTTATGTACACAGAGGTTTGGTTCCTATACCCATTAGTTACACAACCTTTGAAACACAACAGCCTGAGCTGTATACAGATTGTTCAGTTGCAACACACTTGGGGTTTAGAAAGTGTGGATGTTATTTATCCAGAGCAGGGAGTTTGTCGATCAAGGTCGATAAGCTGCGATCACAAAATAAGACATGCCGATTCATGTGGTTAGTGTCTAACACGGTTGAGAAAGTGGAGAATTTGCAGCAGAAAATTCCAGATTGAAAGTTTTTAGTTGAGAGTGAAGAAGTGAAAAAGCAGGTCGTGCAATTCTGATGAGGGAAGTTTACAGACGACAAAGGAGGGATAGACTCTTAGATGTTTCCTCAAATGATGCTGATTAGGAAAACCTAAAAAAAAAGCAGGTATCACATTGCAGTGAATGTATTATAGACCTCCACCGAGGCTGGCAAAAATAGAAGAGATATGTAGACACATTTGAAGTAGTTGTAACAGTAAAATGCGTTTGTGAGTCGGGCATGTCAAACTTCCTACATTAACTGCGCAGCCAAAGTGAAAAAGGGTGACAGAGCAGAATTTTCAATTTGTGTCGACCTTCCTTCCTGCTCCTGCTCCTTGAATTTTACTTCTTTGTTTCATTACGTTAGCTCGATTTTTCTCCTCTTGTCTAGTTCCCACGTAAATCCCCTATTGCATTGACGCTTTCTGTTGGTTTTAAAACGTCCAGTTTGCGTTCACCATCTGCCTCCTCTTCGCCATGCACGACCCGTTCCACTTTCCGTCCAACCCCCATCATGATGTCTTTTGAGCCATCAGCTTCCATCCAGGAAGTAAGACTAGCACAGACGCTAAGGCATGGGCAATCGCTGTTAAACGAACAGATACAGGTTCATTCACAAACTTACGCATACATGCATGACCTGTGGAGTGAGAGACCAGGTGTGTACACACAGGCAGAACAACACGCCAGTCCACACACGGACGCACAAACCCACAGTATGACACAAAATTAGCATGAAAGATACACAGATACCAAGTGGAACTCAGGAACAGCAAAATGCTATCCTGTATGTACACAGCCGCTCAAAATACGCCAATTCTTCATTATGTCAATTCTACTCCTTTATCAAATTTAATTCTGAGAATCTTAGAATACTTACAATGTGGAAACAGGCCCTTCGGCCTAACACGTCCAACTTGTAGCTTAAATTTGCTGTGCTGACGTTGTTGTGTTTTTAAGAAATGGTTAAGTATTTTGCTCAACGTACAAAGTGAGCGTCTGGAATGGATTGATCGGAGAGACTGGGTATGGTTATTTAAAAAACTGGTGAAGAAACATTTGGGTACATTTTGAGGCAATTTAAATGTAGTAATTTGAATACAAAGGTCGAAAGGCTGCCTTGTTTTGGCTGACACTTGCTGTATCGTAGGATTACACAAACACAATGACAAATACATGAAAAAATAGCCACATGTGTGCGGACGCAATGACGTGCAAATTGATGTAGAGGTGAATGTACAGAATCCTAATCTACCATAATTAATTAGATTTGTCCTGCAATTTAAATTCTGCAGCCTAGCTCCGACTTCTTTAAAGGCAATCTCAGGTTGCACATAATCCCCAGAATATCTTCCTATAATATCATTCGATGTGACTCCTATTGCATACAAAGACCACATAAAGAATAAACGGCCAGGTATGGGGAAAAGTCAAATCAAAGGTGTCCTTCTGCATCACTATGATTCTTTCCTTTGCATCAACCGTTCAGTCCCTTCCGGGTTCTACTGGTCACTACAGTATGTCTAACCATCAGAAATGTAAATAACAACAACAAACTTAATGGTAAGCAATGGACTTTAAACTTGCACAAAACAATCAAAGCCTACCTATCGAGAATGAATATACAGCTTGTATTTCCAGAACAGAATTTTTTGGTTATCACCCATGCTTCATATATAATGAGGAAAACAAGGCATACAACACATGATCGAAACAATGTTGGCCAAGGGGATTCTTATCAAAGAAAAATAATTTGTCAAAGAAAATCCTGAGGCGCAGAATTTCGGAGACCTCCTTAGCCAGGATTCTGTCCTGAATGTGAGTATATTGGAAGTCATTGCAAAGCAAACTACACGCAATGAGTTTGGCAGCATCCCAGGCCGCACAAAGTGAAGAAGGGCCTATGGCAGTTTAAGAAATACAAGTCTGCTAGGGCATACCATATTAATGTTGAGGCATTGGAGAGTGGAGGCAAAGAACTTTGTGCTGCAGTTACACGCCTGTATTACCTGGAAGGAGGAAAGCTCCACGGGGGATCTCCAGTGGTTTCCAAATTCTGGAGTATTTTTTAACCAAGAGAACAATCCGAGAGGGGTAACTTCAGGGCATCTCCCTGCTGTTCCCCGTTGGGAAAAGTCATCACCGTCTGTGGGCAGTATGGTGGCTCAGTGCTTACTACTGGTGCTGCAAATCGTCTGGAACCCAGGTTCGAATCCAACCTCAGGTGTCTGTGTGGGTGAAGTTTGCACATTGCCCCTGTGTCTGTGTGGATTTCCTCTAGTTGTTCCGGTTTCCTTCCATAATCGAAAGATGTGACAGTTAGGTCAATTTCCCATGCTGAATTGCCCATAGTGTTTGGGGATGTGCAGTTTAGGTGCATTAGTCAGTGGTAAATGCAACGCATTTGGGTAGGGGAATGGGTCTGGGTAGGTTACTGTTCGGATGGTTGGTGTGGACTTATTGTGGCAAATAGATTGCTTCCACGTTGTTGGGATACTTTGATTCACCTGTCTCCTCAATCGTCTCCTCCCTGGGTCTGAGAAGCTTCTCCTTGAATTAAAGGACGGCTGTTGGGTATAGAGGGGCACAACAGACATATTTTCAATTAGTGTTAGGGGCAGGTGGAATGTAGAATAAAGAAGCTATCATGTACATTGTCTGCTTTGACCTTACAAATACCTGTGACACCGTCAATCAGGAAGTGTTATGAAGGTTCCTACTCTGCTTTCGTTGCTCCATGGAGGTTGTCACTATTCTTTACCAACTCTATGACATAATGGAAGTCGTGGTAATTCATTTGGCGATGTCAGCAACCAATACCCCATTCTGACCAGTGTCAAGCAAGGCTGTGTTATCCTCACAACATTGTTGCTGATGGATCTCCTGAAATGATACAACTCACCACAGCCTAGCTGCCTGCTGAAGTGGAACTAACCTTCAGAGTCTGTGGGAAGTTTATTAACTTCCACTGCTTTCAAGCCAACCAGTGCCATTGAACTGCCGTAACAGTTAATGCTGGTGTATGTGCAATCTCGGAGGACGTACTAAAAACCATCGTCAGCTCCTTTAGAGAGGCATATGAGAGCATGAGTCTTACACAAAACATCTGTAACACGAACTTCCTCCACCTGCCTGGCCTGGTATTGTGGAGCAAACGCACGATCATCAAGGTACATGGTGGGCTCTTACATAATTGAGAACACTTCCAATACCTCGAAGGTGCCCTGTCAGCCAAAGCAGATATTAATGAAGACATCCAGCATCGCCTCCTGTGTGCTTGCGCGGCCTTTGGTCGCCTGAGAAAACAACATCCGACCTGATACCAAGATCATGGTTTACTGAGTGGTGGTTCCCGCCATCCTATATGGCTCTGAGATGTGAACTGTCCACAGCAGGCACTTCGTGACACTAGAGCAGTACCATCAGTGTGGTCTGCTCAATCTCCTGGGAAGAACTACACACTAACGCCAGTGTCTTCTACCAGGTCAAAATCCCAAGCATTAATGAAGTGACCACCCTTGAAAGGCTCCGAATAATTGTGCACGTCGTCCACCTGAATGATACGAGACTCCCCAAGCAGTGCCCTACTCGCAGCGTCGAAAGGGAAGGCGAACCCCCAGTGAACAATGAAAGTGCTTCAATGATCCTGTTGGAGATTGAAGCAAATTATGCAGTGGGTAACTCGCTCGTCGGGGACCAATTTAGAAATACCGCCTCAACAGGTCTTGAATATTGACTGGTTTATTCACAAGCTCGCGGAGAGAGACAAGGACACCAGCTTGATTGGATGACCACAGTCACTACGACAAGGTACAGAGAGTTGTGTGATTATATAGGCTGCAATCGATTAACAATCATCAAACTGTTACTCGCAGGATAATGACCAAGTTCGGCATCTTGCTCATTTATTAGCTTTAGTCTCGTAATGCCTGGACAGAGTTAGTTAAAAGCTGATAAGCAGGTGACAGTATGGAATAGTTCATTGCAAAGAGAGGAATAGATCTATTCAAAGATAAGAATTAATTTTTCAGACATTAGCATAACCGTTTTAGCTGGGTACGTGAAAACACAGGCTTTTAGCAAGCAGGGATTAAAATGTGATTACAAATGGTCCCCAGGCTTCGAATATGTGACAAAATGTCTGCCATGAATTTAACGATTCTCCCACAATGCCTACCGCTTTTCCATTTCCTTACACTTTTATGGGCATCAGAGCATGCAATTATTATCACAGGTGGACTTGCCACGCCCTCCCTCGAAGTTAACTAACCAGTAAGCTATCTTGCCTAATTTCAATGAACTCTTGTGAGGCCTATTCCCATGAGACCACTCATGTAATTCAAAGGTAAAGAAATAAAGGAATGATTGTGGCCCATCTCCCTCCAAACAATGTTGCCTGGTGAACTCGGGGGTAACGATGGTTCTCCTATGTCATTCTTGCACTTCATGTATTTGCTGTGACGCAGCTTTGTCATTTGTGAGGTAGGAAAAGGTCACGGGCTGCCTTTCTAACCACATCCCCGGGGGCAGCTCATCACCGGTGATCTTTGACAGTTGTGATCAAACAGAGCAAATGAAGAAAACAAAGCAACAAAGCGAAGCAAGCCAAACCAAAAGATAGAGGCAACAGAGAAGTTGAGACAGACAACAAATATCGGGATCCCAGTCAATCTCTCAAGGCAGACGTCTCCCAGTTAATTACAAATACTGGCACGGTCTCCTTCAACCATGTCTTGCGTCAGAGTTTCACAGCCTGTCTTTACAAAGGAACCCAGCTCCCTTCTCACGCTAATTGGCTCAGAGGAGGAATGGGCACAAACAGCCGGTCGAGACTCTTGGAGCGACTTCAAAACTTAACCTGTGTCGCAACAGCCCAACTGACTCGTGGCTTATGTAAACCAAAATAAAACACAATTTCTATCAGAACACTAAGGGTTATTAATTTAAAACTGGTCGCTTTTATCGCCACAGTCTGAAGGCTTCACGGCTCAAGGGTCACAAAATTAAAACGAGCCTCAATCACTGCAGCCCAATCCCACTCACTGTCGCTCGTGGCTCAAGGATCACCCGCCCACATCGGTAACGTTTCCTCTCCTGTCTTGTGGCAACATCTACTAACTCAGATAGGCACTCAACAGGTTAGGGGACAAAATTTAACAGTTTCTGGGAAATGTCGTGAAATCAAAATCCTGCTGACTACGCCGACTGTTGGGGATTTACTTTTATCCACAACATTAAGTTATTCTGTATTCTGTTTGTTTGTGTTTCATTCGGCAATATTGTAAATAAATTCAATTTTGTTTAAACCTAAGTGCTTTGACCAGCTGCATCACTATTGGAGTACCCACTCGCACATGCTTACTACAACCTGCAAAGTTAGGGTCTGTGCTATATTTCTGAAATTTTACCAGGGACCTGGTCTGGTCCATAGCATACTGGGGGCTCGTCCAGATTTGATCTGTAGTTCCGATTTGGGGTTTGGGTTGTTGGACTCAAAGGTAGTGAGTGGTCAGTGTTAATGTCTTTTGTTTTGGATGTTGATTTTGATTGTTTTAAAACCTGCTTGGGATAACAATGGCGTTTCAGTCACCAAGAGTTTTCTGGGGTTGGAAGAAGTGGCTTTGGGGGTTTTGCAAAAGATGATTAAGCCCAAGCTGCTGGAATTGGCAGACAAGCTGGAGTCGCTTCCTTCCTTGGGGAAAGGAGAGATAATTACAGCATGAGCTAATTATGAGAAAAGAGGAGGAAAGGAAAGGTAGAAAGAGAGGGACTTTGGACTTTAGAAATTGGCACTTGAGGGTTCGAAATTTCATTTTCTGAACTAACAAGAACTCATGTGTAAGAACAGACAGCAAACATGTCAAGATTAGCAGCTGAAATATCTGATTGGTAAAAGTTGATCAATAAATCAAAGTTTGGCTTCTAAAATCACTTTCAACTGCACTAACCGCCATTCCCACGATTCTAAATTCCTAAAGAGGCTGTAGGAAAATAAATAATAATTTAAAAAACTCAATTTATCACACCAACCCGGCGAACAGAATTTTTTTTCTTATTAGTGGAGGAGGATGTGTGGCAGACACTACATGTGCAGTGTTTCAGATAACGAACCCAAACAAATATAGTACTTTAGTTCCTCAACAGTTTTGTATCTGCTCCTGCTGGGAGTGCAGTCCATCTACTCATTCTCCTGCTTTTCATGCTATTGGAACAATAATGGTGGGCACTGATGCTCAAGGGAAGTTTTTAAATCAGTGGTTCACCTTCCCGTCAGCCTCACGGCCGACACGCCCGCTCCTCCTGCCACTGAAACTAAAATGAGGACCTCAAAGTTCACGTTTAGTTTCTAAATCGGAGATTCACGATCACTTCAGCCTCCGGGTCGACACGGCCGCGCATAACGAAGAATGGAGGGCCCTGACGCTCAATGTAAGTTTGTAACTCAGCCACTCACCTCATGAGAAAACGGAAAGAAAGCAAAGAAAAACCTATTTACCAAATTCTTCACCATCTGAACCTTGAATATTACCATAAATCCAGTTCATATTTGGACTATTGCAACTTTATTATTCGTACATACCTCTGAGATTTCTCTACGTAGCTGTTCCTCAGTTTCCCTCTGACTATTGAAGTGGAAGGGGTCGGGGGGGGGGGGGGCGCTGCTGGAGCACAATCCCATTAAGTTGATCACTCCTTTCTTATTTCGAATTTCAATCCATATAATTTCACTGGATTTTTTTTTCGAAATGCTTTCTCCAGATGCAGCAGCAACATTTTAATCAAAACAACATACCGACTCTTATTTTGCCTCACGTTCCACCCTTCCTACATCCCCTTCAATGTTCTAAATTCTATTGAATACAGACCCAGTGTCCTCACTGCTATTTGGGCATAAAACCCTTCATTCTGGAGCCATTCTTGTAAATCTACTCTGGATCCCTTCCAACCACGGCACATACTTCAGTCGACTCAGGGCCCAAAACTACTCACAATATTCGACATGCCTTCTGACCAAAGCTGATACAGCCTCAGGAGAAAGTGAGGGCTGCAAATGTTGGAGATCAGAGCTGAAAATGTGTTGCTGGAAAAGCTCAGCAGGTCAGGCAGCATCCAAGGAGCAGGAGAATCGACGTTTCGGGCATGAGCCCTGATTCAGGTATCACCACGGGTGCCTGACAAGCTACCTTCACTTCCTCACCCTCTTTCCTGAAAAGTTTCAGTATTTCCATCTGCAGATCCCTATTTTGGTTTCTATTTTCAGATTTATCTTTCGGTTTATAGTTCTTATTTAATCCTTCCATCACAATGCACGTATGTATGTCAAAGGTCAATAAATCCTTAGTTCTTATTTCCCATTTCTCAGCAATGTTTACTATATCATTTCTTGCCTCTGGAAATTTCTTACTCAGTATCTCAACTGCAGTCCCCTTATCCATCCTATAATATATTTCAGTCCAACTAATGCTTTATCTTTGCTCTCATAAATCACTTGCTCATACTATTCGAGTCCAATAGTGTTTTGTTCAATAGTGTAAGCAATTCCTAACTTTATAACTTGCAATTGCCCCTTACCAATCTAACAATTTCTGAACGTCCTCAATTGCAGCTAGTTAATGCAAACAACCTATTCTCCTTCATTCAACCTAAACCAATCTTAACACAGCACCTTCAAAATGCATCAATCACTAACGGTTTCTTGAGAAATTTCTGTATCTCATAAAAAGGAATATTAAAGTCTTACAGGGCAAACAAACAATTATGCATAAAAATCAGATCACAATGATTAAACAAACACACACACACACACACACACACACACACACACACACACACACACACACACACACACACACACACACACACACACACACACACACACACACACACACAATTGCTGCTTACAGCCAAGAACTCTGCTGTTAATCAATTGCTGTCAGCCAGAGGCTTACCTAAACAGACATTTAACAGTCTAGTAACACTATACTCTTCTGACTATTCTCTGCACTTTTTCTTTTAATCACCCACTACCAATCTGCTGGCTTTCAAAAAACAGGTCTATCAGCGTTTTCAGTAAAACAATTTCCCCTTTTTTATTCTGCCCTATCTATCTATATGGTCTTATATTTCTGCCCTATTTATCTATTAGGTTTTATATATATCACGTGGAATTTTTACGAAACAATTGCTGCTTTCTATTCTTACTCACCGCTTACCACACTGCGCAGTTTTCTTGACCAATTATCCACATCCCTCAGCAGCAATTTACCCTTCGCCTTTGGATCTTGGATTGGAGAGACCCTTCGGCAGGTTCCCTAATCTCTGAGTCCCCAAGGACCACTCCAAGCCATCAGAATATAGTCTGAATTCACAGCAAAAATGCAAACGTTTTATGTTGGGTACCCTTATTCTGTCAGTCCCCGGTGGACCAAGAAGAGCCCTGTTACTGCCACCTTCTGTCCAGGTGGGTCTCTGCACGACCCTGCCCTCAGCATTAAATTTGCTGTGGAGAAAATGTAGAGAACCACCAGGAGACAAAGAGAGTTCTTCAAAAGGAGGTCTTGTAAACAAAAAACTGACACTGAGAAAGCAGATTCTCGAATGCCCACGAACCTCAGGGTCCGTGGATTTTTAGATTTTTTAAATCATGTTTCTGTTAGCTTATTAGCAAGTCCAACTATATTAATCAAAGTACCTCACTCTAGCTACACAATAAATCAGTAATGTTAGTTACCACGATCTCTTTCGTTGTACAGTCTACTTAATGTTATTCTAATGCCACGGTTAGATATTTATTGCTAACTCTGCTACAATGGTCTTTCATTCCAGACCCTACTTAATATTTTCCTAATATCATGATTAGATATTTATTATCACTTCTGCTACAGTGATCTTCCATTGCACACTATCCTATCATGATAGATATTTAGCTATTCCATCTATTACAATTGTCTCCTATTTCAAGCTGATTCTACTAACTATTAATTAGATATTTTAATGTCATATCCCAAATATTTATGGTCCCAATCGTGTCATAACTTAACTGAGAAGCTTGCGTTATGGCTTGTCTTGACTCATTACACCATAGTGACCTTTCAGCCTTAACCTTACTCTGCTAATTGGTGTAAAAGTGTTCCTCTCTTCTTATCTCATCCTGCCTCCCACAGAACGCAGATTGCCAGTGGTCTTCATGCTTTAACCCTTCCCATGCTTACCTGCTCTTTATTTTCCATAGATGTAAGGATATTAGAGAGAGGGGGTCATGTCGTTTCTTTGCCTAGTTGGTGTTCGTGTATCATTGTGGCTAGTTTTCCGCCTGTTTGTCCAATGGAGTTTTTGTTACAGTTCCTGCACGCTATTGTGTAAATGACATTAATTTTGGTTATTTTCTGTATAGGGTATTTCAAGATCATTAGCTGCTGTCTTAGTGCGTTGATGGGTTTGTGGGCTACCATGATGCCACGGAGTCTGAGTAGCCTGGCAGTCATTTTTGAGATGTTTTTGATATATGGGAGGGTGGCTAAGATTTCTGGACACGTTTTGTCTGCTTGTTTCGGTTTGTTGCCTTTGTCCGAAGGCTCACTGTGTGGCGAGTTATCTAGTATGGTGACAAAACATCTAAAAATGAACCTTGCAGCTCGGCGAGAAAACCTACATACAGAGCCTCAACTTGAGATACAAATCCTCTCAAAGCTCGCTACTCATGTCTCTCTGTCACGTTTTAGATATCTAAAATCTCCCTTGCAGCCTCATTATTCTAATAGCTGTCTTGTTCTCATATTTCATCTTATTTTATTGCTTTTTGTTTTCAGGTTATCTCCGGCTGTTTGCTGTTAAAACGGCTTCCCAGTCCTCTGTCTTCCACAAAATTTCACTGCATCGTATGCTTCTTCTTTGCTTTTATGCTGTTTCTGACTTCCCTTGTCAGCTATGGTTGCCTCGTCTTTACCTTCATCTGCTTCTTCTTCTTTCGCATTAATTTTTGCAATAACCCCTGAATTCTCCAGAAATTTTTGCCATTGCTGCTTCACTATTTTCCCTGCTCGGCTCGTCCTTCCAATCATCTCTAGCCAGCTCTTCCCTCGTGTATTTCCTAAAGTGCCTCGGATGATTATGTCAGCTTGTACGAGAGGGCATAACTACAAATTGAGGGGTGATAGATTTAAGACAGATGTCAGAGGCAGGTTCTTTACTCAGAGAGTGGTAAGGACGTGGAATGCCCTGTCTGCCAATGTAGTCAGCTCAGCCACGTTGGGGAGATTTAAACAATCCTTGGATAAGGACATGAATGATGATGGGTTAATGTAGGGGGAGGAGCTGTGAATAGTTCACAGGTCAGCACAACATTGAGGGCCGAAGGGCCTGTTCTGCGCTGTATTGTTCTCTGTTCAATCCAGTTAAAGCTGACTCAATCATTTCTCTTTTGAACTGCCAGGTGAACTCTATACTTTTAAAGTCATTACCTCATATGGGTTCCTTCACCGTGAGATCCCTAATCAAATCGGCAACATTGAACATTATTAAATCCAGAATTGCATGTTCTTATAGAGCTTTCTCACAAGCTGCTTCAAAAAATGTAGACATTCTGCAAATTCCTTTCTACCCCTCTGCTTCTCTTCATGCCAAGCCCTGATCTCATTGTGGCCACATCTCTCTAGTAACTACAACATCGCACATGCCAACTTCAATCTGCGCTACAAACCCATCTACATTGTTTCAGATACGGTATGTGCTTTAACCAGTGCTGAACCCTCCCTCCACGGATAACTTTCCATGCAGCTGAACCAACTCCCACAATTTAATTTGAAGTCCTATCCACAAACTCGAGCATGAGATTTGCAAGAACTCTGATCCGAGCATCATTCAGGTAGAGAATGTCCCATTGGCACAGTTCTATCCTCGGAGCAAGCGAGTACTAAAACCATTGTCCAATGAATTCAAACCTGTTCCCTCCAACGTTAATGTTTCAGCCATTCCTGTATCTCTAATCTTGCTGACCTTGTGTCAATTTGCTAAAGGATCACGTAGTAATCCAGAGATTATTATCTTTTTTGTTCTGTTTTTCCTTTCACCCTGAGCTGCATACATTCCTTCATCAGAATCTTTCCCCTTTCTCCCTCTAAGTACAATTAGCACCTTCTTCTCTCACTCCAATGTTCCTATACTGGTCAAATGAGAGATCCAGAACCCGAGCACTAGACATCAAAATCGATCTTCCAGATTCTCAGTTCTGGCAACAGAGAACAGTGTCTATTTCCTTTGCTAGTCTATCCCTGATAATGACTACACATTCCTTTCCTTCCTCAAATTGAGGTGATCTCAGCCAAAAGCCCTTCATTAGGTTTCACACATCTACTGGCATGCCCCAATTCTCTCTTGTAACACAATCCAATGTCTCCATTAATCCATTGCTGTTAAATTGTCAGACTGTGCATCCAACACCTCTGGATATTTTATTTATGCACAGGGTTGGGTGTCACAGGCTCATTCAGCGTTTCTTGCCCATCAAGAGCAGTTAACAGCCAACCACATTGCTTTGGATTTAGAGTCACCTATTAACCAGATTAGTGTGGGCGGTACTTCCTTCTTTAAATGACTTTGGTGTACAAGTTGGGCTTTTCCAACAATCAACTTGGGTTCCATCTGTCATGGTGGAATTCAAAAACGTGCTGCCAGAACATTATCTGGGTCTTTGGATTCATAGTCCGGCGATAATATTATGATGCTGTTGCCTCCATCAACAGATATTTGCTCCAGTTAAAGGATTGTGAAAATTACCACTTAATTCTGCTCTCTAACTATGGAGTCCACCCATCTATGGGGCACCGCCGAGGTTGAAACAGTCTTAAACAGTGCATATTTGGTGTCTCTGGTTTAATCACGCAATGGGCTCCTCAGCATATTTCCACACTATCCTGAAATCTGACGGCAGAGCTCCGGAACATTGTCTGCTTCCATACCATCACAGGTAGAATGCATTTGAGATCACAGTCAATGTCGTTGTTCACTTTGATTTGACTATTCCAATACATTCCTGTCCAATCTCTAATACTAACCCTACACCCCATTCCACACACAGAAATGTGAGATTACCAAACATTCTGCCAGATGTATACTTGTTCACACCAAGTTCCATCTGTGCATTAATTTCACCTCATTGAGCAAATTTTCTCGTGGTCAAGCAAAGAACAAAACGCCAAAATGTGCATTTGGTTTATAACTCCTTCCACTCCTGATCACTGTTATCGTCATTCCCTTACTCTCTGTGACATCTTCACGTTTAACCTATTGCACTCTCAGCTACCTTCTCCCCAGCCTCACTCCCCTCCCATTCATCTCTCCACTCCCGAGGCTCCCAGCCTCATTCCTGATGAAGGGCTCCTGCCCGAAATGTCGATTCTCCTGCTTCTCTGACGCTTCCTGACCTGCTGTGCTTGTGCAGCACCACACTCCCGATCCTGTCTTAATGTCAAGCGCAGACAGTATCAGACAGACCTTGCCTCTGCAGTTTAGTGTTCAATGAATGTTGGAGTAATTCCGCAATGAGGAAAAAAGCAGCATGGCCCTGATGGAACGCACACCATCAGTGAGCTGCATATTGCTAATGGAGTTCAGCCTGGGAGCACTATTGTTACCTTCTTCTATCACTCAGTTGATTGATTAGTGTTGAGCAATAGGTGGTGTTGGATTTGTTCTGCTTTTGTGGACTCGACATAACTGGCATATTTTAAAAAAAGTCTGTGTCGATTTTAATGTTGTGGTCACACTGAACCAGCTCCACTGAATCCGATGACCATTCATCATTATATTTAACAGAGGGGCAGGCTCGACGAGCCAAATAGCCGGCTCCGGTTCCCATATTTCCTCGCTGGGGATCTTAGAATACTCTGCAGAACTGAAACAAAAATCTGATTCATGGACTCTGTGCCTGATCATCCTTTCGCACTCCTAGCTGAAGACTGCTGGCACTGCTTCCGCCTTACTTTCTGGATGGATGCTGCTGGATTCCAGCATTTCCCACATGACAGAGACAATCGTTGAGATGTTTAGCTCCTTTCCAGTCTGTTTTGTTATGAATGAGGACAGAGTGAGCTTTTTCCCAAACCGGTGCGCACCATGAGCATGCTCAACACCGCCCCTCATTTACTCTTATTGGTTGGAGCATTACCCTCCTCTCACCTATTCATATTTGCAGGTGCTGCTGTCAATCCCCAGCCCAGCGTGAATGCGCTCTGCAGCGTGAAGCAGCTGGGCTGGAGGGATATTTTCTTGGAGGATCAGAGATTAGCTCAACTGGATTAAACAATTCCTTCAAACAGCCAATCAGAATTTAATGTGGCTATTTTCCTTATTCGCTATGTCAAACAACCCTGTGCAGTCAACATTGATACAGCGAATTTCAAAAGTAATTAACTCAGATGATGTAACGTTTGACATGGGATGAAAACATATTACACTGTGCTTGCTGCAATCGGTGTTTCAGGGAATTTATGACAGTAAGCTTAACTTTTTAAAATCTGTGTGTGATGTTGCTTCTGGGTTTGATTCGGTATTGTGCACTTAATATCTTGTTGCTATTCTAAGCAATGGCAGAGTAATGACTGTTGTCATCTTATGTGCAGCTTTAACTTGAAACACCATTACATTGAATACCTCTTCCTTCAGCATCCTAAACAAATACAAGCAACTGAAACAGTGAAGACACATTCTTCAGCCATTTCTATCCTCGTCTTTATTCACGTGATCTCCTGCTCCATTTCATGGTTGTACCTTATTATTACTAAATAGGAGTATATCTTGCTGCACCCTAACCTCCTCTGAAAGGATATTGTCCTTTTAAGGAGCAAGAGCTTCATCCACTGAAAGTTATATCCATCTCTTCTTCACTATCTTTCCGTGCATGAAAACAGGTTACTGATCTCAAAACATTAACGCAATCTTCTCTCTACAAATGTACCTATACTCGGTGAGTTTATCCAACAAATTTTATTTTAATTGTAGTTTGTTCTACACAGTTCTCCTGCAGATGCCTGAAATAATTATTTTCTTGCGCATCAAACAATTAAGATTCTGTCTGTAGCGTGAACACTGTACGCTGGAGATTTTTTAAAAATGTTATATTTCAAAAAAGGTGAAATCTCAGCTCAGACAATGCATTAAAGCTGCACCGTTAGAATCTGTCTTTATCCTAAACTTGAGTTGGACTGGTTGTATTTCCACAGTAGGCGTTTATAGAATATTACATGAATTGACTGTCTGCATTTACTGCCCACAGAATGTGTGCCTTTTGAGCAAAATAGAATAATGTTTGGACGTATACTTCTGAAAATGCAAATTCACCTAATCTACTTATATGTGCGCGCCTGTCCATGAAAGATGGAGACTGTGAGTGTGTGCATGTAAGTGTGTGTGCGTGTGAGTGACTTGAGAGAGTTTGTCTTTATGTGCGTGTATGCTGGGTAAATTGTGTGTGTGTGAGAGAGAGAGATGGTGTACAAGCCTGTAAGAGGGTGTGCACGTGGGTTTAAGTGTGACACGTATATGTGTGTGTATATGAGAGAGAGCATGTTTCTGACAGCTGGTCTGCGTAAGTGTATGAGTATGTAGGAGTTTGTGTGTATATGTGCTTGTTTGTGAGAGAGAGAGAGTGCAGGGTGTAGTGTAACATGACCCCAAGGTCATGGTTGAGGTTATCTTCATAGGTACCAAACTTTGCTTTCAGCCTCTGCTCTGCCACTCTGCATTGGTGCATATCCCAAAGTCCACCTTGGAAGATGGTCACCCAAATATCCGAAACTGAATGTCCCTGACTGCTGAAGCATTTCCTGACTGGGAGGAAACACCCCTGTATGGCGGTTTTGCGCAGTGTCTCTTCAGCAGTTGTCACAGCATCTGTTTGACTCGCCAGTGTACCATGCTTTGGGCCGTCCATGCTTGTAGCCTATGAAATAGGCAATGCTGGACTAGTCACATGAGTGCATACCTCGTCCTTGGGGGTGGTTTCCTCACTTGTAATGTTGGTATTAATGTCGATAGTCTGACACATCTTGCAGTGCTTGCCATGACAGGGTTGTACGGTGTTGTGGTCGATGTTGTCTTGAAAACTGGGCAATTTGCTGCAAACAATGGTTATTGTGCAGCAGGTGCTAAAGGCGAGAAGTGGAGGCGGAGGGAAGGTCTTGATGAGGTGCTGATCCTCATCGATAATGTGTTCCAGGCTGCGAAGAATATAGCGTAATTCCTCTGCTCCTGGGAAGTACTGGACAACCCTATCAGTTGCATCCCGTGTCTATCTCCTAATGAGGTCATTACAATATCTCGTTGTGACATGTTTGAACTGGCGTTCAATGAGTAAATATTGTATCCTGTTCTTATGAGGGAGTCCTTGAGCATCTTCAGAAGTCTGTCGCATTCCTCCTCAACTGAACGGATCCTGTTTGAGCTGAGATGTCACCTTTCTTAAAATAAAACCTCAAGCTATCTCGAGAATGCGACTTCAAAGAAGTTCTGGGGTTTACAAATTAATAAACAAACCTGCAAACCTTTATAACAGATGCAATACTGAGCAGCAATCGAGGTTTGTTCAATGTATCATTTCAGTTGCACGACACTGTCATTATTGCTTTAAATTCTGTGTCTTATGATCCTATTCCAAAGCTACCTGATAAAGTAGCAGCTGTCCAGTAAAGGCATCTCTTATGCAGTGCTGATCATTCCTCAGCAGTGGAATCTCATGAGATTGGAAAATTCCAGCCAAGTGGTTGATCGAGAAATTCAAATTTTGGGTATAGGTTTGCTGAGCTGGGAGGTTCATTTCCAGACGTTTTGTCACCTTGCAAGGTAACATCTTCAGTGGGCCTCAAGCAAAGTAATGCACATGATTCCTCTTTTTATTTAAATGTTTGGGTTTTTTTGGGTTGGTGATGTTATTTTCTGTGGTGATGTCATTCCCGGTGGTGATGTAATTTCCTGTTCTTTTTTCTCAGGGGGTGGTAGATGAGGTCTCATTCCATGTGACACGCCCTGAGAAAAAAACAGAAACTGACATCACCACAGGAAATCACATCACCACAGGAAATAACACATCACCAACCCAAAGATATAAATAGAAAGCACGAATGATGTACACTGCTTCGACTGAGGCCCACTGAAGATGTTACCTCGTCGGGTGATGAAACGTCTGGATATGAACCTCCCAGCTCTGCGAGCAAACCTACATCCAGAACCTTAATGTGAGCTACGAATATTCTCAAACTTGCAAAGTCAAATTTTGTCACCCTCATGAGAACAGTTCACACTCTGACGCAGTTGGGAGCTTTCTGTTGCTTTCTCTTCATAACTCCTAATCAGTATGTAAGAAGGTATTAATTATGGATGTAGGTATGTCGTGAACTTGATGAGATTTTGACTGACCTGATCATGAATTGTTTTAACTCTTGCATTCCAATTTCAACCCTGCCGTTCTTACTCACTCGAAAATTATTCTGACCAAAAATTTTCTCACTCTTTTCTCATTCATCTTTTGCAGTTAATCTGTTAGCCATTGCGATGCTGCCCCGAGGGAAAGTGTGACCTTTCCACTTGCACAACATATTACCTGGTGGCCATGGCCGCAGCGGATCGAATGGTGATCATCACTGAGGTCATGCGATTTAGATAAGCCGACGATATAATTAGAGAGCAAATTCCAGTTTTCCGGTGCAAGTAATACCCAATTCTACACTGCCATGGTCTGCTGAAGTCATGGAATTACATTTTAGCAATTGCCTGTTTCTGTTGAATGCAAGATTTTCAAAATTAAGCGTGTGCTGGCAGGAGTAGTCTTTCACTTTCAACTATGTTGCATCCATTCGAGATATTTCATGATTCTGCTTTGAAAGTTCTGCCAAGCATAATTGTAAGGAAGATTAGTGCAGAAACATTGTGGTAATTAACTTTACTATTTCTATCTATCTATCTATCTATCTATCTATCTATCTATCTATCTATCTATCTATCTATCTGTCTATCTATCTATCTATCCATCTATCATTCTTAGGTCCAAAGAGACTAAGTACTAGGGACCGGCTGTTCAAAAATAGATACTTGGAACAATTGGCTGCTAAATGAATTCCTGAAGTTTGGTTGCTGTTGCAGTAACACTTCAAACTAAACCAATTAATTTAATTTGAATTTATTGGATGATATCCAACCAATGAGTTTGAATCGTGTTGGAGGTATAAAAACGCAGGAATTTTGAAAACCTGTCACACAAACTGCCATACAGCGACAGAGCTCATTGTCCATCTAATATGAAATGTTCTAAAAGTAACCAGACGGCACTATGTATCAAAGGCTACATTTTCCAGTAAAAAAATACTCAAAGCAAAAAGGAAGAAGACAGCAAAGTTGGGAAGACAAGGAGAGAAGGTTGAAGGGAGATGAGAATACCATCTGTATGAACTCTGAGAAATTAAGTTAATGTAACCTTTAATATTTGTTTTATTAGAACAGCATTTTTATCGAGTTGTGGTCAGAAGATATTTAGTTAAGAAAAGCCAACTTGGAATTGATTATAGTTGTTGGTTCACGTTCACTATCAGAGTTAGGAAAATAAATTATTACTTTTCTTTAAATAGTGGAAATTATGAGTTCTCTTTCACTCACGCACGCATTTGAACAGATAACGAGGCGAGGTAAGCTTCTCTGGTTGCTTGGTTTAAATTTATATGGAGGTTCCTCCGGGATTTGGGCAGGTTTGGAGCGATCCATTCTGGGATTTGGACAGGGTTAGATATATTTAGGCGGATGTGGGCAGATTTGGACCGCTTAATGAAAAGCTTTGAGATGCGAAAGGTCCCAGCAAATTTAATCACAATGTTCGATTACTGTGCTGGAATGTAAAATAAAATTTAGGCGAGAAAAAAATGTTTAATTTCAGATACTTCTCGTTGGTTAGATTAAAAGTGAGAGAAATGACCCTTTAAGTTACTAAGTATATTCTGGGGTTTGAAGAAGTGACCTAGGGACTTTTATAAGTCGTGAGCAAGGAAAATCTGCGACAGTTCGCAGACAGCTGGAGCTGGACTCGCCTGTGTCTCGGGGAAAAAAAAGCGATGTGGGTATTACCGAAATAGCTCAACATTTACATCTGCTGGAAAGGCCATTTGCAGCTTTGGAAATGGCTAAAATTCAATGGCAGATGAAACAGCTTTAGTTAGAGGAGGAAGATAGGGGGAAAAGATTCTTAGGCAAAAGTGAGGAATGCAGATCCTGGAGATTAGAGCCGAGAATGTGGTGCTGGAAAAGCACAGGAGGTCAGGGAGCTTCGACGGAGCAGGAGAATCGACGTTCCAGGCAATGAAGGGCTTATGACCAAAATGTCCATTCTCCTACTCCTCGGATGCTACCACACGTGATGTGCTTTTCTAGCACCACACTCTCCACAGATAAAATCTTAGCAAAGCAAATATCCAGAGAGAGAAAGAGAGAAGAAATTTTTAAAGTGAAAGATCAGCCATGTTAGAAGATCAAGAAAGAGAGAGAAGTTTCCTAGCTGGGCAAAATGTGAAAGAGAGGGAGAAAGAAAGAATTTGAACTTCGGAAGTAGCAAAGTCAGATTAGAACGATGAAATGATACGGCAAGCTTAGGGCAGTGGAGAGCGACGATGACCCAACCCATCTTAGACAAAAAACATGGTAGGGATGTCATATATATAAAATTGGCTAGGCAGATGTGGTGCCCAGAGAACGCATGTGCAATGCTGGAAAATCGGCATTTCAGATAAAAGTCCTTCATCGGGATTCTTGATGAAGGGATTTTGCCCGAAAAATCGATTTTCCTGCTCCTTGGATGCTGCCTGACCTGCTGTGCTTTTCCGTCTGGAATCTTGACTCTAATCTCCAGCATCGACAGTATTCACTTTCGCCTAATACTGATTAATGCTGTAGGCAGAGCTAGTGAGATATGTGCAAGTCTGTCACGGGGGTCCAGAGATTACGCAAATGCCAAACATGTTATTTTGAGTGCCTATAAATTGGTACCAGAACCACATAGACAACAGTGTATAAACATAAAGAAAGAACCAGGTCGGATTTACTTTGAGATCTCAAGAGTTAAACATGAGAATTACGATAGCTGTGCAACTGAAAAATAAACAAGACATATAAGGCTGTAAGAGAGATTGTTCGGTGGGAGGAGTTTAAGAGCCCACTTCCAGAAGTGAAAAGAACTTATGTGGATGATGAGAAGGTTCAAAAAGTGAGAAGAGTGTCTCGAATGGCAGGTGAATATTCATTTGCGCAGAAGATGAAATTTAGTTTCCAACAGGAATTTCATCCCGGGAGGGATATTAATCAGGAGAAGGGGAGATCGTTTCCTACAAAACAAAGAGCGAATTACCTTGGAAATACTTATCACAGGAGAAAAAGAATCCCAAGAACTTGAAAAGGAGGTGAAAGTCACCAGGTGTTTCCATGTGGTAAAGTGGAAAATGTTAAGTACCAGTACTGGTCATTAAAGAAAGCCGCTAGAGAAATAGATGATGTAAAATAGGCTAAACCAGTGGGCTTAGTGGAAGTCATCAAGGAAATCGGAAGAAAAGTCGAGGAGCTACAACAGAGTGCAGAGCCTAGGCAGGGGCTGGGTATTGAGATAGTGCCTGATCTCGATAAAGAGTTCACCTCTATGGAAAGTTTACTCAGGAAGAACGGGGGAGGGGTTGGGTGGGGGGCGGAGGAGAGGAGGGTGTAGTGGGGAATCTGGTCAGTCTCCAATAGTAAAATGAAAGTATCAGCACTCTTTCTGACATTCAAGGTTTGTGCGAAGATTTGTAGCTCGGGTGCTTGTTGTTGTGGTTCTGTTCGCCGAGCTGGAAGTTTTTGTTGCAAACGTTTCATCCCCTGGCTAGGCGACATCATCAGTGCTCTGGAGCCTCCTGCGAAGCGCTTCTTTGATGTTTCTTTCGGTATTTATAGTGGTCTGTCCTTGCCGCTTCCGGGTGTCAGTTTCAGCGGTCCGCTGTAGTGGTTGGTATATTGGGTCTAGGTCGATGTGTTTGTTGATGGAGTTTGTGGATGAATGCCATGCCTCTAGGAATTCCCTGGCTGTTCTCTGTCTGGCTTGCCCTATGATAGTAGTGTTGTCCCAGTCGAATTCATGTTGCTTGTTGTCTGCGTGTGTGGCTACTAGGGATAGCTGGTCGTGTCTTTTCGTGGCTAGTTGATGTTCATGTATGCGGATTGTTAGCTGTCTTCCTGTTTGTCCTATATAGTGTTTTGTGCAGTCCTTGCATGGTGTTTTGTAAACTACATTAGTTTTGCTCATGTTGGGTAAATTCAACCCAAACTCTGGGTCAGATATGTCGATGACACGTTCGTAATCATCAAAAACATGGAAATAGAAAAAACACACCGGATCATCAACGCCACACTCACAGGAATCCGATTCACGAAAGAAGAAGAAAAGGATAGCCAACTCCCATTCCTAGACGTGATAGTAGAGAGAACACATTCACCACAAGGGTACACAGGAAAACAACACACACAGACCAAGTCCTAAACTATGCAAGTAACCACCCCAACACACACAAACGAAGCTGCATCAGGACACTATTCAAAAGAGCCACAACACACTGCAGTACACCAGAACTGCAAAAAGAGGAAGAGGAACACCTATACAAGGTATTCGCCAAAAACAGATACCCGCGCAACTTTATCAACAGATGCCTAAGAGACAGACCACGGAACGAGGACATGCCACAACCAAAAGGACTTGCCACACTACCATACATCAGGAGCGTTTCAGAACTGACAGCCAGACTACTGCGACCCTTAGGACTCATAACGGCACACAAACCAACAGCCACGCTCAGACAACAACTCACTAGAACAAAGGACCCGATACCCAACATGAGCAAAACTAATGTAGTTTACAAAATACCATGCAAGGACTGCACAAAACACTATATAGGACAAACAGGAAGACAGCTAACAATCCGCATACATAAGCATCAACTAGCCACGAAACGACACGACGAGCTATCCCTAGTAGCCACACACGCAGACAACAAGCAACATGAATTCGACTGGGATGACACTACTATCATAGGGCAAGCCAGACAGAGAACAGCCAGGGAATTCCTAGAGGCATGGCATTCATCCACAAACTCCATCAACAAACACATCGACCTGGACCCAATATACCAACCACTACAGCAGACAGCTGAAACTGACACCCGGAAGCGGCAAAGACAGACCACTATAAATACCGGAAGAAACATCAAAGAAGCGCTTCGCAGGAGGCTCCAGAGCACTGATGATGTCGCCTAGCCAGGGGACGAAACGTTTGCAACAAAAACTTCTTTCTGACATGTTAAGCAATTGGATTGGATTCAATTCCCTACAGTGCGGAAACAGGCCCTTTGGCCCAACAAGTCCACAGCGCCCCTACAAACAGTAATCCACCCAGAACCATTTACCTACTCCCCACTCATGCACCGAAAACCATGGGAAATTTAGCATGGCCAATTCACCTGACCCACATCTTTGAACTGTGGGAGAATACTGGAGCACCCATACGAAATTCACGTAGACACAGGGAGAATGTACAAAACTCCACGCAGAGTCACCCGAGGATGGTGCTGCGAGGCAGCAGGACTAACCACTCAGCCACTGTGGAATACAGGGACAGAAATTTAATATGTCCCTCTATCAGATCAGATTGGAGTGCTAAATCAAGATTGGGCAAGTAACGTTTTGGGAGTGGTTGGCAGACTGTTAGTTCCAGGAATACATCTTGTTTTGGGAACGACCCAACAGGATTCAAGGTGGGGGTGATGTTCCTTCTCATGCAGAAACCAAAGGAATACCAGGGAAGTGAGTAGTTCAAAGCAAAATTATTGGAATTATTCCAGGCCGTGTAGTAAGAAGATCCCATTATCGTAAATTACAGCAAGAATGAAAAGCTAAAGAAACAGATGAAGGAGTTGATCTTCAGTTCGGTGACACCCTGCTTCATGTCATGGTACAGCAAAAACCAGAACAGGTAGAGGATCAGGCAGAAGTGCTTTGTCCTGAAAAGCAAATGGACTTACAACTGAAAAATGAGACGATAATCGATCTATGTCATGGTGCATACTTTGAAAAGGAATCAGAATATATTCTCAAGTATTGTTATGTTAAGGACAGAATCCGGAAGTGAAAATGGACATAACAGTCAGTTCATGCAGAGACAAAATGGGCAGAAGTGCACCAGATTGTTAGCATATGTTCAGGAAACATTGCGAGTAATGCACGAATTACCTGTAGGAGTTAATCTCAGTGTGAGAAAGATGCAGGCTACGTCCGTTGGCCTGCACTACACAAGAAGGTTGGTAAAATGTGCCATAAGTTCATTTGTGCCAAATGGTAGGGAAGCCACAGGCAATAACAAAGCCAGCACCTTTGTTGCTAATTGCCACTTTTGCAGAACATTTCATACGGGTTATACGCTTAATTGCGTGTGTACCCTCTCAAAAACTAAAAATGGGACCCAGTACTTGCCAACCGTAATGGCTGTGTTTCCCCGTTTTCCGTAGGCAATTCCATTACCTAATATTAAGGCAAAGGCCATTTTTTGTTTAGATGGTATGGGCTACACAGGGAGATTCAGTCACTCCAATGGTCTAATTTCACTGCTAAGCGATGTATGAAAATCATGGATAGTTTAGCCATGCAGCATGTTAAACCAAGCGTATACCATCTTGCATACCATGGAGGCTTGGAAACGTGGCTTCAGAACCTGAGGACAATGTTAAGAGTGTACTGACAGGCTTTCCCAAATGATGGGGATAAATGTATTCCCTTCATCTTGTTTACCATTAGAGATGTTCCTAACGAATCTACGTAGTTTACTCCCTTTGAGTCAATATTCGGGTATGAATTGAGAAGGCCTTTGAAATTAATAAAGAAAACAATTGACAGGACCGAAGTTAGAGATTTCACATTTGGATTGTATATCTAAAGTGAAGGAAGAAATTAAATCCAATAAGTAAATTACCTGAAGAGGTGAAAGCACAGACGGAAGCAGGAGGCAGACAAATAAAGCTCGAAACTGCGTACGTTTTCCCAGGGGTATTGTCACAAGTGAAAGGAGAGCCCTTCAAAGCCAGATTGATTGGTCCCTAACAAATTGAGAAGAAGTTGAGTCAGACAAACAATCTGGTAAAGATGTCAGACAAAATAAAACTCTATTGGATGTAATGTGATTACGTTGAAACCTTAGAACAAAACTGACAGGGAACTGAAGAAACAGGTCTTAGTTATTGCCCTTTATAGAGAAGCAATCCAGGTGGCCTGGATTTTGATGTGTATCAAAATATGTAAAATAATGAGGACTTCTTTGAAGAATGGGATAGGATAGAGAGATATCTGTCCCAGGAGGAAAGAATGAAATAAAAGTTTAGTTGCAAGAGCCAGAGGACATCTGCAGGAACAAAATGGGGAGGACTAATTCTATTGTCCAATATGAGCTGGAAGTAGGGAATGTTTTTATTCCCAATAAGACAACACCCGTACAGGCTTAATCTTCTCAATGACTGTGGTAAGCATTGGGACCTGTATATGGCACAAAGTCTATCCCTGTTGCTCAGAAAGGAAGGGGAAGAGGAGCAGAGCATATGTAATTGGAACTGTATAATTCGGGGACAGATAGGAGGTTTTGTGGTAATGAGAGAGACTCACTATTGGTGTGTTGCCTCCCAGGTGCCTGGGTTCGTGATGTCTCTGCTTGTGTTTTCTGAATCCTTGAGGGGGATGGGGAGCAGCGCCAAGTTGTGGTCCACATAGGCACCAACGACATAGGTATGACGAGAGATGGGGAGTTAAGGCAGAAATTCAGGGAGCTAGGATGGAAGCTTAGAGCTAACACAGTTATCTCTGGTTTGTTGCCCATGGCCGTGGTGGTGAGGTGAGGAATCAGGAGAGACAGGAGATAGGCCTCACTACTTACGAAGGGTCTTTGCCTGAAACTTTATTTTTCTTGCTACCTGATGCTACCTGATCTGCTGTGCTTTTCCAACACCACTCTAATCTTGACTAAAAATCTCCAGCATCTTCAGTACCCGCTTTAGCCTCGAGGGAGGAGTTGGATATATGGCTAAGGGATAGTGTATGAGGGAGGGTTTTGGATTCCTGAATACTTGGGGCTCTTTCTGGGGTAGGTGGGACTACTAAAACTGAGCCAGACGGGACACAATTATTCTCGGGGGGGGGGGGGGGAAATGGGTGTGTGAATGGGGAAATTTGCTGACACTCTTCAGGTGGGTTTGAACTAATTCAGCAGATGGATGGAAACCTAAATTGCAGTTCGAGTACACAGAAGGTTTCAAGGTCGCAAGAGGGTACTGGCAAGGAAGAAGTCGGTTTGAAGTATGTCTCCGTAAATGCAGAGAGCATCTGGAATTAGGTGGGTTAACGTGCAGGTGGGATCGTACCTGGGATTTCGATGTTGTGGTCATTTCTGAGACATGGGTAGAGCAGGGACAGGAAAGGTTGTTGCACGTTCCAGTAATTTTATGGTCCAATAAGAACAGAGAAGATGGTACTGTGGGGTGGGGCGGTGTGTGGCATTATCAGTCAAAGTTTCAAAAAAGGAAGTTGGAGGACTTGTCTACTGAGTTAGTATGGGATGAGGTCAGAAACAGGAAAGGAGAGGTCACTCTGTTGGAAGTTTTCCACAGGCTTCCGAATTGTTCCAGAGATGTAGAGGAAAGAACAGCAAAGATGATTCTCGATAGGAGGGAGAGAGATAGGTTAGTTGTTATGGGAGAGTTTAACTTTCCAAATACTGACTGGAAATAGTATAGTTCAAGCAATTTGGATGGGTCTGTTTTTGTCTAATGTGTGCAGGAGAGTTTCCTGACTCAGTATGTGGACAGGCTAACAAGGGCTAAGGCCACATTTAATTTAGTACTGGTTTATCAACCAGGCCAGGTGTTATGGTTGTTGGAAAGGCAAATATGATGCGACTAGGCACGATTTAGGATGCATAGGATGGGGAAGGAAACTGCAGGGAATGGGCACAAAATGCACTATCATATTGAGTGTTATAAAAGCAATGTTTGTTGTTGATAGAATCATTGCAAAGTCTGACACATACATATATACCTCTGTGTTACAAACACCAAAGAAAGGGAAGATAACTCAATGATGGTTAACATAAGAAATTAAAGATTGCATAAAGTCAAAGGAAGCAGCTTCAGAAAGAATTCCAGATTTTGTGGGAACCTGAGAATTCGGGAAAAAATATTTCTAGAAATTGAGAGCCAAGAAACTCATGAAGAAATGAAAACGAACTTAATTACAAGCAAACAGGAAACATGAAGACTTCCTAAATCTATGATCTGTATATCAAAGAAAACAAAAGCAAAATCAAATGTGAAAATTTGTAAGTGATAGGTAAATTTATCGTGGAGAACAAGGAAATGACAGAGAAACTAACCAGTTACTTTGCACGAATCTTCAAGGAGGAAGATCTCTGAAATCTCCGAGAAATACCAGGTGATCAAATAGGATTTGTGGAACTGAAGACATAAAGTCGATTCGTATCAGTAAGATGGTTCTAATTGAAAGTTTAGCTAGTTGATCATTGCTAAGTCTTATAAAATTATATAAAATTTGCAGGTGACATCGAAACTGGTGGTGCACTTAAGTCGGAGATATAATGAGATTTTTTGACTACATGGGCGAATGG